>NC_140049.1:6233905-6480707 GCF_963513975.1 Fringilla coelebs
TGTCCCACATGTGCTGTCCCTGGGGACACATCACCTGCAGACCCCCCAGTGTTCCTGGTGGACCCGGGTCTGGTTTTGGATCTGGATCTGGACCTGGACCTGAACCTGGACCTGAACCTGGACCTGAACCTGGACTGGCAGCCAGCCCAAGGCACCAGAGGTCCTGGAGGGCTGTTTGCTGCCCTGTTATGTTATGACAGCCTGTCCCATGCTGTTGATAAAGCAAAATCCAGTATCCAAGGAGCCTTTCCCAGAGCAGTGGGGATGTGAGGATGCAGAGGCTGGTGAATCTTGTCCCTTGGTGAGATGTTTTGTGTCCCCCTTGCTGGGGCTGCCTCTCCTCCCCATCCCTTGCCCAGTGATGTGGGGGTGTCCTGCAGGTTTCTCCCGTGTGTTCCTGTTGGATGAGGATTTATTTTCCCTACTTCAACACACACCCACCATGTTTTGGGGAATAAGGCTCTGGGAAGCTCAGAATCAGTGAGGCACAAGTGGAGGACAACCCTCCCCACCACCTCCTTCTGCAAAACCGAGGTGTGGAGGACAAAGGGGAGAGCTGGGTAGGGTGGCAGTGCTGGGACACTGGGAAGTATCCGGAGGGTGGCTGGGTGATGGTCCAGCAAGTGACATTTCCAGCCTGCCTGATGCACGGCAACAGGAGACAGGAACGCTGGGGGCAGTCAGCTGTGTGTGCCTTGGAAAACACCTCTCCTTGTGCAGGCTCTGCAGATCCATTCTCCCAGGCTCTGCAGATCCATTCTCCCAGGCCCTGCAGATCCATTCTCCCAGGCTCTGCAGATCCATTCTCCCAGGCCCTGCAGATCCATTCTCTCAGGTTCTGCAGATGCATTCTCCCAGGCCCTGCAGATCCATTCTCGCAGCTTTGCGGCGGGCGGAGGCAGGGCCGGAGCCGCAGCGCAGCCCCGCAGCCGCTCTGCCCGTCCCTGCGGCTGGCAGCGCCCAGGGCGGCGGTGCCCGGGCACTCCCTGCTTCCCACAGCGCTGCCTGTCCCGGCAGCTCCCGGCCCCGCTCCAGCGAGGATCCGGCACCTCCCCGTGCGGCACCGCCGGGGCACCGCGCCTGAGTCAGCGCCCGGCCCGGCCCGGCCCGGCTCAGCCCGGACATCCCGCTCCCAAGCTCGCTGCTGCCGTTCCCGGGACACGGCAGAGCGGCCTGCGGTGTTCGCTGGGGGCTCCGGGCATTGCACTGGCAGGCGGTGGCTGCCGTGCTTCGGGAGGCTGTGCCGGGGTTGGCTGGAGCACGGCTCGGGGTCTGTGCTGGTGCTGGGGAGCAGCTCTGCCCCGGACCCCTCTCCAGGGGCTGCAGCTCCTCCCGAAGGGCAGCTCCGATCTCTGCTCTCTGTGGGCGGGGACCGGAGCCGACGGAAAGGTCCGGCTGGAGACCAGGAAAGGTTCTTCCCCAAAGGGTGCTGGGCACTAGCCAGGGAATGGGCACAGCCCCGAGGCTGCCAGAGCTCCAGCAGTGTTTGGGCAGCACTGCCAGGGATGCCCAGGGTGGGATTGTAGGGGTGTCTGTGCGGGGCAGGGGTTGGACTGGATGGTCCCTGTGGGTCCCTCCCAGCTCAGGACATGCCAGGACTCTGGTGTGCTGCTTCCCCACCTGCCAGTGGAGTGCGTGGTGCAAATGCTGAGTCTGGGGTAGCACAACAGAGCAGGGCTGAGCCCAGAGTGAGGGATCCCAGCAGCAGCCTGGGAAGGGTCGTGCTGAGTGGTCAGAGCCTCCAAGTGCTTTATTGTGGAGGTCTGAGCAACTTGGTCTGCGAAGGTGTCCCTGCCCATGGCAGGGGGTAGAACAGGATGAGCTCTGAGATCCCTTCCAACCCAAGGCATTCGGTGATTCCGTGTTTGCAGGGCTCTGCTCTCCTCCAGTTCTGCTGCGTGCTCTCCCTGTCCCCGTGGGCAGCAGCACCTCTGGCTGCCAGATCAAGGCACTGCCCTGGTGTGAGGGGTAGGGAGCTCTGCCCTTCTCTAGCAGGGCACTGTCCTGGGAGCTGTGGGGTGAAACATTCCCTGACAGGCTGCAGAGGAGCAGCACCTGCCACAGGACATGGACATGGGGTCATGGAATTCCTTGCCTTGGAAGGGACCCAAGGATCATCCAGTCCAGCTCCAGCTCCATGCTGTGGTCCTTTGAGGAGACCCTTGTGCAGCACCTCTCTGGATCACAGCTCATGGGAACCATGTCAGCCTGGGCACTGGGGTCAGGCTGTGTCCCATGTCAGCCTGTGCAGTGCGGGCAGCCAGGAGCCCCCAGCTGCTCAGTGAGACCCTGCAGAGCTGCAAAGTGTGTGTGCTGTGTGCTGTGTGCTGTGTGCTGTGTGCTGTGTGCTGTGTGCTGTGTGCAGTGCAGGGCTCCTGTGGCTCTGCCCTCCCTGGGGTGGTGCCAATGTCCTGGCAGGAGCTCAAAGCTCCAGAGGCTGCTGCCAGCCCAGGGTTCAAATTCTTCTCGCACAGGGTCCAGCACAGGTGTCCCAGCACTGCTGAGAAGCCCAGCCTGCAGCAGACTTGTGCCAGGGCCCACACACCTGCAGCTCGTGCTCTGTCCATGCATTCCCATGCCAGGGCAATCCCTGGGGTGCCACTGTCCCCATGGGGTGAGATGGATGTGAAGGAGGATGCATTTGGTACTGATAAGGTGCTGATAAATGCTGGGGCAGTGTTTGGGGTTGTCCTTGTGCTAAAGCAGTGCTGGGAGTGTGGCAGCCTCGTGCTCTTCTCTGCCTGCTCAAGACCCAGAGCAAAGTCATGGTGAATATTGCAGAGCCTGGTGCTGCCACTGCATCCCACACAGGAACTGCCTGCTCCTGGCTTTGGCCAGCTCCCCTTACCCAGGGGTGCTCTGGAGATGTGCTCACATCTCTGGGAGGTGTTGGGATTGCTGTCCTGGGGCCATCTGGCCAGTGCTGTCCCAAGGAACCAGGGTCAGGCAAGTGCCCACTGCATTATGGGCCTGTGGGACAATGGAGCAGAAGCTCTTGAGGCTGGAATTCTGCCAGGGCCGCAGCAGAGGGGATGGGGGGCCTCTCACTGGGGCCATCAGTTGGGGCACAGAGTGAGGGATCCCCTCACCCCCAGCTCAGAGATGGCAGATGGTGGAATGGGATAGCTGGGAGGGGCCAAGGGAGGTTTGCTAGGACGGAGCTGTGCCAGGGCAGGGTCAGGCTGGGTATCAGGGAAAGGTTCTTCCCCCAGAGGGTGCTGGCACTGCCCAGGCTCCCCAGGGAATGGGCACAGCCCCGAGGCTGCCAGAGCTCCAGGAGGGTTTGGGCAGCACTGCCAGGGATGCCCAGGGTGGGAGTGTTGGGGTGTCTGTGCAGGGCAGGGGTTGGACTGGATGATCCCTGTGGGTCCCTTCCAGCTCAGGACATTCCACAATTCTTGATTCTGTGATCCAGTCCTCCCTTCCTGCTCAAGCAGGGAGATGTTGAGGAATTGTTTCCCCCTCAGGCCCATCCTGGGTGGGTGGGCTGCTCTGCCTCTCCTGCCGGTCTCCCTGGGGAGCCCATCAGCCCCATTCCTGGTGCAGGATGGGGAACCTGGGTCCTGTGGGGCTGGAGAGGGGGAGAGCACTGCAGGATAACACACCCTGCCTCCTGTGCCCATGGTGGGCTGGGGCCAGCACAGCCCCCACTGCCAGGTCAGGGTTTTGGTGCCCTCCAGGGTGTGTAGGGCAGCATGGGGCAAGTGGCACTGGATGCACCGCTGTGGGCAGCTGGCAATGCCCATCCTTTGGAGTGTGGAATTCTGTGGAACTGTGTGTGAATTCTGGGGAATTCACTGCTTCCAGCACCTGTGAATTCATGTACAGGGTGCCTGTGTTGCCCTGATCCACAGTGCCACTGTCCCCACATAAGCAGTGAGTGTCCAGCCTCCAGCTCAAACCAAGGCCAAATGACAACCAAAAACTGCAGAAAATGGAGAAGTACAACCTTGGATTTCTTGCAGGTCAGGTCCAACAACCACCTGTAGATTAAAAGACAGGAAAAATAACATAAATGCTGAACTTTGCAACACCTTCCAGATGTGGAGCCCTCACCCTCAGAGTCCCAAGTCCTGGTACTGCTCTGCCATGGCCTCCTCACACAGCCCCTGCAGGGCAGTTCCACTCGCTCCTGCAAACATCTGACGTTTGCAAGTTTCTCATGATTGTTTTTAAATGCCTTATAAAACTTCCAGTTTCATTGAGTATTAGCCCTGTAAATCACTGCCCCTAGCAGCTCATTCACAGGTCTCAATTAATAGCCTTTAATTGGGTAAAGTCACCCATGGTTTCTGCTGATTCCACAGATGTGTTAAGTCACCAGCGAAGTCTTTAATGCACCCCAAGCGAGGTTTGGGTTTGGCACTGACACAATGCCCGTGTCCACAGCCCAGCCCCGCTGACACAGCAGGCCGTGATGCTCTGGGATGGAAGGAAGAGGCTTTGGCTGCTGTCTAGAAGCAGCATTTTATTGGCACTGGTGGAAGGAAAATGAGCTTCCTGGTGATGTGTGAATCACTGCCTTTGCGTGTGCTCTCATGCCCTGGTTTCAGTGTGGGGCCTGGGTGTAAACTCTGCTCCTGAGCACAGGGCAGCAGCCCCTGGCAGGAGCACTGAGGGGTTGAGCCCTGCCTGGAGCTGGGACCTGCCCTTTGCCCAGCACTGGATCCCTGAGGCCCCTGACAGGTGAAGGTGGTGCTGCCCTGTGGGCCTGACCTGGTGCTGAGCCCCAAGGGATCCCTGCACTGGTGGCTCTGGATGGCACATTTGGAGCACTGCAGGGAACTGGTCCTGCTCAGCCCAGCCCCCAACCCACCCCCACCCAAAGGCTCGTGGAGATGGGACTCACTCCATGGGGATGGGACTCACTCCATGGGGATGGGACTCACCCCATGGAGATGGGACTCACTCCATGGGGATGAGATTCACTCCATGGATCTGGGACTCACCCCATGGGGATGGGACTCACCCCATGGGGATGGGACTAACCCCATGGAGACAGGACTCACTCCATGGATCTGGGACTCACTCCATGGGGATGGGACTAACCCCATGGAGATGGGACTCACCCCATGGGGATGGGACTAACCCCATGGAGATGGGACTCACTCCATGGGGATGGGACTGACTCCATGGTTCTGGGGCTCACTCCATGGATCTGGGACTCACTCCATGGGGATGGGATTCACTCCATGGATCTGGGACTCACTCCATGGGGATGGGATTCACTCCATGGATCTGGGACTCACCCCACGGATCTGGGACTCACTCCATGGGGATGGGACTCACCCCACGGATCTGGGACTCACCCCATGGAGATGGGACTCACTCCATGGAGACAGGACTCACCCCATAGGGATGGGACTAACCCCATGGAGATGGGACTCACTCCATGGGGATGGGACTCACTCCATGGGGATGGGACTCACCCCATGGAGACAGGACTCACCCCATGGAGACAGGACTCACCCCATGGAGACAGGACTCACCCCATGGATCTGGGACTCACCCTGGCTGAGCTGCTGACACAGCTCTGCAGGAGCAGGGAGGTTGAGGCAGGAGCCTTTAGCAGTGTCCCCCAGGTGCCACCTCTGGCAAACCCCTCAGTGACAGGTCTCAGAACCCACCCCTGCGGCTCTGAGACCACCAGGATATTCAGGATATTCCTGCTGCTCTCTGCTGACACCTCCTGCTCTGGGCTGCCCTGCACAGACACAGACACACAAACAGACAGACACACAAACAGACAGACACACACACACACACACACACACACACATAGACACATGTGTGCAGTCCCAGGTGTGCACACACACACACACACACACACACACACACACACAGGAACCTCCACACTCCCAGCAGCACCAGTCCCTGTGGAACTCCTCCAGAGGGAGGTGGAACAGCAGCACTGGGTAGAGGGGGCACAGGGGGCACAGGGGGCACAGGGGATACAGGGGGCACAGGGGGCACAGGGGATACAGGGGGCACAGGGGGCACAGGGGGTGCAGGGGTTGCAGGGGGTGCAGGGGGCACAGGGGGCTCTCACTGCAGGAGTTGTGAGCCCAGCTCCATAGCTGGGGGCTGTGGCAAGCTGGAGGAGATGGAAATGCCCAGGTGTGAACTCACAGGCTTTCCCTTCAGGCCTGAAATGACCCAAGCCTGGGAAAATCCTCATTCCACAGCAATTTGCTTTGGATGTCCTGCTGTGAGAGATGAATATGTGAGCAGCTGCTCTGGTGCAGGTGACTGAAGTGCCTGACCCCTGTACCCAGCTGCCACCACACCTTGCTCACCCCTGGCTGCTCTCTGGGGCTGCTGCAGCCTCAGCACCTGCACAGAGCACAGGGGGTTTATCCCAGTTTGCCTTCGAACTGAGCCTTAAACCATAAACAAAGAGGAGGAGGCAAGAGCAGCAGAGGAAGGGAAAGCATCCCTTATCTGACAGCTCAGAGGGTGCAGCACTTGCTGATGGGGTGGAAAATGCGAGTTCATGTCCTTGTCTGATACAAACATGGCTTTGAGCTCTGGTTTTTAACCCAGCTGAGGTGGGGTTAAAAACTGCAGCACTCAGTCCTGTCTTTGTGAGGTGCTGGTTTATCACAGAATCCGAGTTGTTTGGGTTGGAAGAGACCTCAGATCCCATCCTGTCCCACCCCCTGCCATGGCAGGGACACCCTCCACTGTCCCAGGTTGCTCCAAGCCCTGCCCAGCCTGGCCTTGGGCACTGCCAGGATGGGGCAGCTGCAGCTTCCCTGGGCACCTGTGCCAGGGCCTGCCCACCCTCCCAGGGAAGAATTTCCAATAGTCAATCCAGATATCTCTCCCCTGCTGCCCTCGCCCTGTCACTGTCTGTCTGGGTAAGAAGCTGCTCTTTTTGAAGCCCCTGTAGGTCCCAAAAGGCCACCCTGAGGTGTCCCCAGGGGTAAATCCAGCGCTCCAGGCTCACGGCCAGGCTGGGATGTGGCAGCCCCGGGGTGGAAAGGGCTCCATCCCTCTGGAGCTCTGCTCCGGGTTGGGGAAGGGCTGGGAGCCGCTTACACCTTTTATCTGCCTGTCAACAAACACGGCTGTGCCTCGGCAGAGCAATAGATCCGGCTCTGATATCATGACAAAGAGGGAACACTTTGATCCAGGGAAACGCTTTGATCTCTGCTGTGAGTCAGATGCTCTGATTAGCTGTAAAAATAGAGCAATTATGGGCACTCTTCACGTGGTGTGGCAGCGGCTGTGCCACGGGGGCTGTCCCTGTCCCAGCTGAGCCTGCCGCCCCTCAGGGAAAAGTGACAGGACACGGAACTCAACAGAATGTCAAGTTCAACTCAATACGAAATTTAACTAATATTCAAATCAACTAAGTCCTGTCATCTTCAAATTTTTGGACCAGCATGTCCTGGAAAAGGAACGTTTGGCTTTGAGAGGTTTTCCACCTCAGGAGTTTTGTTTTGTTTCAGACCCGTTGATGTAATTACGTCCTGGCAAAGACTCAAAAGCATCTCTGGGCTGCAGGAGGACAGGTCTGAGTATCTCTGGGATGTCCCTCCTGACTGCCCAGAGCACATCCCTGAGGCTGCCACGATGGGTTGGCTGCACCAGGTTGGAGCAGGCTCAGTGTGGAGGAGCTCTGAGCACCCCTGGCTCCAGATCTCCCACTGGAACCGAGCCCTGGATGCCATCAGGGCTCAGCCTGACACTTCTCCAGGCTCTCAGAGCGGATCAGGCACAGGAGGTTCAGGTTTAGCCCAGCTCCCAGCTCTCAGCAGATCCACTCATGGCCTGATTTCAATTCCAGGTCTCTCCTAGCAGTGGGTAAAGATAAACATCTCCAGAGGGTGATTCAGTGCTGTGTGACTGGCAGGGCAGAGCCAGCACAGGGTCCTGGCTGGCAGGAGCGTGCTGGGGTAGGATGGGAACCAGCTCCTGAGTGTTTGCTGGATGGGGCAATCAGACCTGGATGTCTCTGAGCCCTGTGATTAACTGCAGCCTCCAAACAGCATCACTGAGAAGAGCAGCTAAAGGATACTGGAGATTGTTGGCGTGTCTTGAACCCTGGTTCAGCCTGGAGGCCCTTGGGACACAAACCCACAAACAGCTTGGAAGGAAGGAAGGAACAGCTTCTCTTTTGGGAAGAAGGAAAACCAATGCAAATGTCCCCAAGGCTTCTGCCCATGAACCAGGCGAGGAACCAGGGCGCCTCCAGGCAGGTGGGTGCAGCATAAAACCCATCCCTGGATGGTTCCTGATGAACCAGGTTCCCTCAGGCACAAAACTCCTCCACAGGTTCCAGGCCCCACTGCCTGGGACGGGTATTTTGGAAATCTGCCTCAGTGCTCCATGGAAAAGCACTGGGCCCATAGGTTCTACCTCAGGGTGTGAGGGTTACAGATGCAGAAATGTTCCTCTGACTCCTCCAGGGGAAGCTGCAGCTCTGGTTGAGGCTTTCCAGTCCTCAGAGAGCAGAGAGGGACAGCAAGAGCATGGTGGCAGCATCCTGCTGTTAAAAATGGGACCACACTCCCAGTACTAAAAGTGATTTCAGCGTGAGAGGAACAGCAGATTTGTCTTTCCAAACCAGCTGTGGATCTGCTGGGAGATAAAACCAGCACTGAGAGATAAAAGAAACAATGGGAAGGATTCCACTGATTGATGAATGGAAAAAGATATTTGCCTTTACAAATAAACTTTAGGTTTGCTGATAAACAAAATTAGACATTGAAAGATGAAAGAAAAAATGGGGAAGAAAAAACCCTAAATTCAGTAAGAATTAAAAATGAAAAGGGAGGGTTATACATTGGAGGGAAGTCTCTGGTATCAGGTGTTTTGGGAAGTCTGAACCTCTCAAGCCCCTCAGCCAATGGGGGAAGAGAAGGGAAATGTGGCTGGAAATTGGGATAAAAAGGAGGCTGCGTCCTCCAGAAATCTGAGAGATCCCAGGGGAATGCCCCATGGCCTCTCCCTTTATTGGAATAAAGCCAAAAGAGGGCTCCTCTGTCTCCTCTTTGGACACAAACCTCTGGTGTTTGTGGATTAATTTTCCTAACAAGCATTTATTATAATAAAAGAAAGGCCTAAGGCTGAGCAGGAGCTCAGTTCCTGTCGAGGATGCTGTGCTGGGGCTGCTCAGCAGTGATGTCCTTGCTGGTGTCCCCGATGTTCAGGTGGAGTGGCACAGATTCACGGGGTCAGATATCCCTTTTTATCCCGGTTTTCCCCTCTGGATTGGTTTCTGTTTGGATCCTTCATTTGCATTGAAGGTTGAAGGTGCTCAGCTGGCCCTCTGCAGTTCTGCCCAGGCTGGCTCTGGGGGGTGGTGCACTTTCCTGAGGTGTGTTATGGTACCTTGAGTATTTCTTATAACTACCCTTTTAACCCCTTTTACAATAACCAAACTAACAGTACATGCTTAACAATTATCAGCTATTTTACAAAAGTTTCTAACCTATTTTTGACACTGCAGCCGGGTGGGATGGGTGCCCATCCAGCCCCCCTGGGACTGGGGGTGGTGAGATGGGCCTGGCATCCCTGAAAGGGGTCCTGGGCATCTCCCTTGGAAAGGGCCCTGCCCTTGAGCAAGCCCCACAGTTGTGTTCCCTCCCCAGCAATCCCCCACAATCTGTGAGCTGCAATTTGCTGTGGATCTGGGGAAACTGGGTTTAATTTGGACTGATGTTTCAAGGTTCTGCCTCAGAGACAGAGCAGGGATGCATCCTGGTGGAAATACACACAGCTAGGCAGGAATCTCCAACATAAAATTCTTGGCCTGAAATCTCTAAATTCTTCTGTAGGGCTGAGGCCCTGACTTCATTTATCCATGTAAAAAAACAATGTTCTCATCTTTATTTTGCCCAGGTAAATGTGACCCAGGTTCCCCCAAAGCCAAGGACCTGCAAGAGAAGTCACATTCTTGTGGCATTTCAGAATTTGCCCAAAGCAAGGAATAAGAGCTGGGACTTAACAGAGCTCCTCCAGCTGGAGGATCATGGAGTTTGTAGCACCCACAGCTATGTTAAGAAAAGCTAATTCTACACTAACAGACAGTAGAATGGAGTTCATTTGTGTCAGAAAAATTAATCCACAAAGACCAGAGGTTTGTGTCCAAAGAGGAGACAGAGGAGCCCTCTTTTGGCTTTGTTCCAATAAAGGGAGAGGCCATGGGGCATTCCCCTGGGGTGTCTCACATCTTTGGAGGATGCACCCTCATTTTTACCCCAATTTCCAGCCACATTTCCCTTCTCTTTCCCCATTTCTGAGGTACTTGTGAGGTTCAGACTTCCCAGAACACCTGATACCAAAGATTCCCCTCTAATGTACAACCCTCCCTTTTCATTTTTAATTCTTACTGAATTTAGGGGTTTTCCCCATTGTTTCTTTCATCTTTCAATGTCTAATTTCATTCATCAGTAAACCTAAAGTTTATTTGTAAAGGCAAATATCTTTTTCCATTCATCAATCAGTGGAACCCTTCCCATTGTTTCTTTTATCTCTCAGTGCTGGTTTTATCCCCCAGCAGACCCACAGCTTGTTTGGAAAGACAAATCTGCTGTTCCTCTCATTTGGAATCCACAGTGCTGGGAAGGGGCTGTTTGCAGGCAGAGCCTCCCTGTGTCCAGCCCCCTCCCAGCCCAGGGTGTGAGCTCAGCAGTTTCACCCTGCTCCTGCAGATTAAAAGGAGGAAGCCACACACTCGGGTTTGGGGCATTCCTGCCAAGGTGTTGCTCTTTTGAAGTTGCTTCTCCTGGGTCTGTCCCTGGAATGTGGATTGGAGCGACCAGTTGGGCCAGTAAAGCCCTTCCTCCAAAATGAGTTTTTACTGAAAACTGCAAGGAGCTGTTGTAAGCACATTGACTCACTTGGTTTCTCAGCTCTCAGTTATGAGCTTGTGCTCTGGACAATTAATTATTTGTTCTTGTGGAGGCTTTGAAGATGCAAAGCAGGTCGGGAGAGTGAAGTGTTATTAGCTCATCTGCAATCCTTTTTATGTGACAGAGAAATGAAGTCCAGGCTCAGCCTGGGATGCTGAACAGCACTAAAATCTGAATTGTCCTCACACCCAGCTCTCTGATTTCTCTGTCTTATTCAAGGCTCAGTGACTCTTAAGTCTAAAGCTCTTTAACACCAGCCAGGCAGAACTGGAGGGCTCAGCATCTCAGCCCAGGCAATCAGCAACAGCTCCAGAATTAAGCTTACCCTGACAGAACACCTGGAAATTTGGAATTTGGGCCATTAATTGAAATTTCTTTCTACTTATTTCCACTCAGACACAAAAGGGGAGATTGAAGACAATTTGGGGTTTTTACAATTTCTACCCTGATGTGGGAGTGTTCAGGGTCAAGTTCAGCATCTGAGAACCTGAGATCTTTATAGAGAGGAGCAAAATGAAGCAGCCCAGAAAGCCCTGAATGAGCAGGGGATGATTGAGGGGTTCTGATTAGCTCTGTCCACAGGAAACACCTCCTGTGTGCCTGGCTCTAAGAGCAGAACTAGTATTGACAGTTTTGTTTGTGTTTCTGCCAAGGAGAACTGGCCAGGCTGCTGCCCTGGGCAGCAGCAGCTCCAACAACTCTGTCATAGCTGGGCACTGGTGCTGCTCCTGGCAATTTGGGATCTCACCAGAGGCACTTCAAAAGCCGGAGCGTGCAGGGATTTGAGCTGCTCCAAGGAACTGTGTGTCAGAATTGGTGCTTCACCTCTGCTGGCCCCACTGCAGTCGTCTCACATGCAAAATGAGCATCTTGCACATGCAAAATGAGCATCTTGTTGAATTCCAGACCACCCCTGAGCAGAAATATCCATCTGTTTCTCAGGCAGAGATGGCACGTGGGCTGTGCTGGTGACCCTGCAGAGCCCCAGCCCGAGGCTGCAGCCTGGCTGTGCTCCAGGAGCACCACAAGCCCAGTCTGTGGGAAAAGGCCCTGCTGAGTGTGAGCCTCAGCCCTGGCCACGTGCAAGGGCCTGAACATAAATGTGAGTTAAACAGGCAGCTGCTCCCAGGGCTCCCTCCTCACTGCAGGTTTCACTGATACCATCTCCCTGAGCACTCCTGAGACCTTCCCAGAGTCTGCTGTGAGTTTTGTTTCTTGATGTTGCTGGACAGAAATGATTAATTCCTCTTATCCCTTGATATTAGGATGAATGAATGATATTCCTTGTTTGAGGAACAGAATGTTTCCTTTTCACTGCCTTTTGTGTCTACTGGCACCAGTTGCCAATTTCCAGCTCCCATTTCAGTCCTGGCTCAGAGCCCCACGAGAGGCAGGGCTGGACAATCAGGTGAAGCTTCCTTTGCTACCCAGCCTCTCTTTGCATTGCTGTGTCTGACCAGAGATAGGGAAAGCAGCCACAAATTGCCAATAAAGTGCAGGTAGAAGGGTTTCCACAGAGGCTGAGCACAATGAACATGAGTCAGTGCACTCAGGATTTACAGAGAAATCTCTTAATCCTGGCCATAAAGATGCATTACCCTGCAGCACAAGGGTGGTGCTGAGCGTGCCAAGCTTTTCTCAGAAGACTTCTGTTTGCAAAGAAAAGAAAGCAAATGTCCTGGGTAGGGTAATGACTGCAGGAGGAGGGAATTTCAGAGGAATGGGGATGGCAGGACAGGAGCTGGCAGCACTGCAGTGCTGGGAGCCCCTCAGGCACAGCAGAAGCTGCAGGAGCCCTGCAGAGCTGCTGTGGTTTCACCTCCTTTGTTGGGCTGGCAGCAGTTTCAGCTCCTGTCAGAGACACAAGGAATGTGTTGTTTGCCATCCCAGCCTGCCAGGCCAGAGCTGGTCTGGCTTCCTGGAAAGAAGATTGTTCCTTTGCAGGGAACACAGGCTGCCTGTGCCTGTGCTCTCCCAGGAGATAAAGGGTCAGGTTCAAGCCCTCATGTGCCTGAGCACTGCTTGCCTTAATCACACATCCTCAACCAGCACTGGAAATAGAAAACTGTTCATTTGCCCCTCCATCCACCTCTGCCTGGCCATGAGGTGAACCACAAGCTGGGCAGTTTATTTCTCTCCACTGGCTGTGAAGGGAACCCAGAGCAACCACCTCAGACTTCAGTGTCTCATTTTGAGCTGTCCAAGTGAGGGTGCACTGATCCTTGGAGATTCCTCCTAACAAGGAAGGATCAATAAAGGCCAGGAAGGTGGGGAAGCCTTCCTAGATGTGGTTGTTGAGCTCACTTTATGGACAGCTGTTGGTGGCACCTTTAAAGAACAACCAAGGAAGGTGCCAGTACTGCAATTCCATCCACAGAGGTGGGGGGCAGGTGCTGTGGGCATCCTCTGCTCCCACACCTGGCACGGCTGCCCTGCCCTGCACCAGCACTGCTGGCACTGCTGGCACATTTGTCCTGAATAAATTATGCTTGGAGACACCTCCAGGCTCAAAAAGACAGAATCAAAGAACCACAGAACAATTTGGGTCAGAAAGGACCTCAAGGATCATTGGTTCCAGCACCCTGCCATGGGCAGGGACACCTTCCACGAGTCCAGTTTGCTCCAGCCAGGTGTCTGGGGGTATCACAGACCATCTGAGGTTATGTGAGGAGTTTTCTGCCAGGATTTCCAGGAAAGAGGAGGCACAGGAAACTCCCTGGGATGCCTGAGCTGCCTCTCCTGCAGAGATTTGTGGAGACAGCTCAGGACCAAAGCAGGCCCCCCATATTTATGGCCTGGAACCTTCCTGAACCCAGCAGAACAGACACCCTGGGGCCCAAACAGGCACCTGGAAAGGAGAGAAACCCACTCATGGCTGGGCCTTGAATGTTGAAGGAAAGAGGCTGTCATGGTGCCAGCCCCTCTGCCTACTGTGGCCCAGGAAAGGGTGACAGGATGGTGGCAACACCTGGGCTTGGGAACCTCGTGCTCCTGGTCCTCCTGGGAAGGAGGAGCAGCCCAGCAGCACATCCATAAACATGGACAGAAACATGGAGAGCCACAGTGCTCTCACACAGGGATTGTCCCTGCAGCATCTCCCCAAGCACAGCTGGACACACCAATGGTTTTGGCCTGGTTCCTCCTCAGGGCTTGGCCTTGGGCTGTGCCCCACTGGTGCTCCTGTGGTGAGAGCCCAGCTCTGCGCTGGAGGGTGTGGAGGGGCTGCCCTTGGACAGTTCTGGGCAGGCTGCATTTCCCTTTGGATAGTTCATGGTAGGTGCCTGTGGCTCTGCTGCTGCTGTCCTTGGCACAGCCATGGGGCTGCAGGACACTGCACGTATCCCCTGACACAATCTGCTCCTGTCCCCCAGCTCAGGTGGAGGGGAGAAGGGTCCCTCCCTCTGCCAAACCCCAGGAGATGTGTAGCACAAGCCATAGCCCTGGTTTCTGGGGATGGCACACTCCCAGCAATCTGCTGGCACTTCTGCAGGGATGGTCCATGGCAGGAGGGTGGTGGCAGGGGACACTCATCAGGAAGATATTCCCACACCCCATGCTCTTGGCCCTGTCAACATGGGCTCTGCTTGACCTCTCCCAGGGCAAAGCTGAGCAGTTTTGCCCATAAGTAAAGGTATCTGCTCATCCCATCCCATCCCATCCCATCCCATCCCCTTCCTGGAGACCTGAAGGTTACCACTGCTTCAATCACTGAAGGAAAAGCTCATCCCTCCCTCCCTCCCTCCCTCCCTCCCTCCCTCCCTCCCTCCCTCCCTCCCTCCCTCCCTCCCTCCCTCATCCATCCATCCCTCCCTCCATCTTCCATCCATCCATCCATCCATCCATCCATCCATCCATCCATCCCTCCCTCCTTCCCTCCCTCCCTCCCTCCCTCCCTCCCTCCCTCCCTCCCTCCCTCCCTCCCTCCCTCCCTCCCTCCCTCATCCATCCATCCCTCCCTCCATCTTCCATCCATCCCTCCATCCATCCATCCATCCATCCCTCCATCCATCCATCCATCCATCCTTCCATCCATCCATCCATCCATCCATCCATCCATCCATCCATCCATCCTTCCATCCATCCATCCATCCATCCATCCATCCATCCATCCATCCATCATTCATCCCCCATCCCTCCATCCATTCATCCCTCCATCCATCCATCCATCCCTCCATCCATCCATCCATCCCTCCATCCATCCCTCCATCCATCCATCCATCCATCCATCCATCCATCCATCCATCCATCCATCCATCCATCCATCCATCCATCCATCCATCCATCCATCTCTCAGCACACCCCTCTGTCCCTGCTGTGGCCTCACTCCCCAGCAGTGGGGTGGGATTGGGTTGGCTCTGCCCCTCTCGTGTTTGGCCTTTTCTGGGAGCGTCCCCGGGCTCTGCCTCCCGCAGTTCCCCGCCGGGCGGGGCAGTGGCTCAGCCCCAGCTGGGCTGGCAGCGGCTCCACCTGGGGCGGTGCTGCTGCTGCTCTCGAGCCTGGGGCAGGCTCCAGGGGCAGAGGGTGCTGGGTGTGGGATCTGCTCCGTGTTCCAGGCAGCCACCGCTGCAAACACCATAAACACTCCCTGAGACATCTCCTCCTGCTCCCTCTCTCCTGGCTCCTCTTCTGCTTTGGCACGTCCTGCGGGAAATCGTTTGTGTGACTTCTGGCTTACCCTTGGCAAAAAAAAAAGAAAAATATTTGGGATAGGCACAGCCGGTTTCTCATTGCACAGCCAAGAATGACAGAAGCCATTTAGGAGATGTACCGCTGCCTGGGAAATCCAGGGTCCCACTGAAATCCTGCCAGTGACCCTGCTCCAATGATCCTTTCCAGGGAATTTCTTCCTCCTGGTTGCATCTCCTCCCCTGGAGGGAAACAGGAATCAATTTTCAACTCAAAGTCTCCCAGATAATCTCCAGTTTTTCCTTTTACATTTTTTGAGCACTTTTTTCAGCCCTGGGAGATCAGTGGGACTGATTTTCCTGTTCTGCTGGGAGACATCCTCATTGATTGAAGCAGGAGTTACCTGCACTGGAAGAGAAGGAGGCTTCCTGGAGAAAGAGTAAAAAACATTGTGAAGAAGGCACTGAGATGCACAAAGCAAATCTCTGCTGCCCTTCACTGGACAGCAAAGGCTGGGGCCTCTACCACACTGAAACTTGGCCTGAGGACCCAAAAGCAGGGGCAGGGACTGCCTGAGCTCAGCTCTCTCAGTAAGATCCTTGCCTTGTGAGGCTCTTTGTGGAGACAGGTGCCAGGGAAAGGCAGGAGCAACTCTCCTTCCCTGGAAAAGTATTTGGGCTTTGTCATGCCAGGAACATCCAATAGATTTATGACCTTTGAAAATTTCCACCGGCTTTTTTTCCCATGGCATTCCCTCGGGAGGCCAAACACACCTTGGACATGAGGGGATTCTTCCCTGCTGCCCAGCCTGGGGGTTTTGGCTGCTTTGCTCCTTTGCAGAAATGCAGCCAATGCAGGGCCCCTGCAGGCTCTGGACCCACACAGTGCTGAGCTCTGGGACTGCTGCAGGAACTGTACTCAGTTCTGGCCACCTCTGTCTTGGTTTCAAAAGACAGGTGCCTGCTAAGGAAGGCTGGAGCCTCCCCTGAAATGGAAAATGTAAACCCCCCCTCCTCCATATTGCTATAAATTCGAAATTTGGGGGCTCTCAGGCAAAAAAAAAATATGGGAGCAGGAATAACAGTTCTTTATTAGGGAAGAAAATAAAAAGATAAAAGGAACAATGCAGTAAACTAAAACAACACTGCCAGAGCCAGAACACAGCCTGACACCCTGTGGGTCAGGGTGCTGCAGCAGGGCCATTGGAATTGTGGCTGCAGCCCTCCTGCAGTGCCAGGGATGGTTCTGCTGGAGCAGGGATCCTGGAGAAAGGTGCAGTCTGCCTCTGAAGATCCAGGGGCAGAGGCAGCTGCTGTTCCTCTGGGAATGCAGTGGAGAAGCCGTGCTGGTGTTCCAGAATCTTCAGATTATATCTGGGTAGGAATGCTTGGCTCCTCCCTCTGGGCTCACATCTCCCAATGGGATGCTGTGGCTCTTATCAGCCATGCAGGGACATTCAATGGCCTGTTATCAGCAGATGTCTCCTGGTTGTGGAGATAAGGAAAACTGCCCACTAAACACAAGACAACTGCCATACAGATGGCAAATAGAATACAATTTGCTTGACAATCCAGGACAACATCCCACCTTTGGCATACCCAAGGTCTCATGCAGGAGCTGAAATATTGGCCAAAGACCAGATTTGCTTCCTAAAAATGCCTGTCAGCAGTTCCACCTTCCCAATGTCATTCCCTGGTATCCTGCAAGGATTCCTGCAGTGCTCCTTTTTGTGCTGAAACATTTTCTTGGTCTCCATCAGCTGGGATGACGAGGCTGGGAGCACCAGGGATCTCATTTCTGCACCAAGGATCTCATCTCATTTCTGCCACCACATCCAGGAGTGGGTAAGAGGGAGGTAATTACATCAAAACCTCTCATCAAAGCCCTTTCTGCATGAGAGGATCAAGCTGCAGAGGGTTGGGATGGGAGTCTGAGGAGCATTCCTGGGGCTTGGGAGTAGATGCCACATCCTGACAAAACTGCTCTCAATTTTCTTTATCTGGGAAATGTTGCTCTGGATGTTGCTGCTGCCCCCACCCTGATGGAGACTCAGGCTCAGTTTTCTGCATTCCAGCAGTGCAGAGGAGAGATTTCCTGGTGCTGGGTGAAAGGGACATGGCCCTGTGGTTGGGATGCTTCCTGGGGATCCCTCAAAAGGCTCTCCTGAGACAAGACAAGCTTAGGAAACACCAAAAAAAGGGCTCAAGGATGATCTTGGAATCTGTAACAACTTCTGTGCAAGATGCAGTCTGCAAGGCTGGGAAGTGTGGGAGAGGCACAGTTGGGGTTGTAGAGGAGCCCAGTCCTGCCGGTTCCAGGGCAGGCAAGCAGGCACTGAGTCCCTGTGGGGCTGCTGCCCTCTCCTGAGGCAGCCCCAGCTCCCAGAGGAGCTGCCCTGAGGCTGGGGGCTCTGGGTGCCAGTGCCAGACTCTGGTGCACAGGGCAGGGCCTCCTGCCATGGGTTGCCCGTGGGGCTGTGGCACTGCCACCATGTCTGGCCATGGGGCCACAGCACAGCCTGAGCTCGGGGTGATCCCTCTCAGCAGCTGGGAAACACAGACAGAGGGACTTTGCTGACAGAGGGACTTTGCTGAGCCACTTTGTCCCAGCAGGAGCTCTGTGTGTCCCTGCAGGGGCTGCTGGTGCTCTGGGGTCCTCGGGGCTGTTCAGGTTTCTGCCCTGGGCTCGGTGCTTCCTGCAGCTGCCCTGCACAGTTCAGGCTGGAACCTGGGTGGGTCAAGGAATTCTCTTCCCATGGGAAGTGGTGTGGCCTGGGAAAGTCAGGAAGTTCTGGTGCCTGGGACCCGTGGGATAGAATCCCATGGACCTGAAAATGAAGAGTGGGGTTTGCCCTGAAGCATCCCAAGCAGAGAAAAAGTATTCAGACTTTGTGCAGTGGGATGGGAAGGGGCTGTGCCAGGGGCTGCCTGGCTGGTGGGATGAGGCTTTGCTGATGGGGCCCCTTGTATTATTTGGGATCCTGGGGCTATAGGACTTATATGGTTTCCAAGGATTTAGTGTCTGGTCTCTTTGGGACAAGGAGTGCTCTGTGGATGCTCTGCACCCTGTAGCATCCATTTTCTCCCCTGGATCCTGCTGCAAGTTCCATTACACAGGAGCTAAATCAGTGCCTCTGTGACTGTCAGAGCCAGGCTCTGAAGGGACAGCACAGCACAGCTGAATCCCCCTTGCACCCTCCCTGTGCTCTTTGTGTGTGTCCACAGACTTCCCTGTCCAAAACTGGGCTTTTGTCACGTGGCCACACAGAGGATGCAGACCCCAAAAAGACCCAGTGGTTTTTGGGATTCATTTCACCTGCTGCACGTGGACAGAGATCCAAGCACGTGGTCACGTGTTGGCTCCAAAGGTGAGCAAGAATTCATTTCCCAGCTGGAGATGTGTTCTGAGCTGCATTGTCACGTCCTGCCCTTCTCCAGTGTCCAGGGAGCTCGTCAGGAATGGGCAGTAGGACTCACCTGCATTCCTTGTAGACACTCCAGGCTGGGTAGAAGGCAACTCCCAGCCTGTCCTTGATCTGACCTTTCTTAGATAAAACTTCAGGTGGGATGCATGCCTGAAGAAGCTGCACACATTTCATCCCCAGCTGGTGATGTTCGTGATGTCAATTTTAATCCTCCAAGGACTGCTGGATGTGCTGCTCCCTAATGGGCTTTCATGAAACAATTATTATGTATCACATTCAAGGCCAGTTACAAACACTCTTGCTGTGCCAGGGCCCAGGAGCAGTCTGACTGATCACTGCTGAAATGCAATTAGGCTTTGAAGGGCTGTTGGGTCCACCCAAAGCTGGTTTAGACTTTTGAGTTTGGATGCTTTGCCTTTGTGCTTAATCCTTTAGTGCTCCCCCACCCTTCAGCAGCCTGAGCAGAGCAGCAGAGGGTGCTCCTGGAAAGCAGCTCTGAGCCACGTGCAGGGAGTGGCACCTGTCCCTTGTCCCTTGCATGGGCTCACAGAGTGTGCCCAGCCTGTCTGATGGGCTGCAAATCCTCTGTTCATGAGATCCTGGCAGTGGTAGAGGATTATTCCTCAGCCTTGCCTTGAGTAAATACCAAACACAGCTCAGAGCTGAGCTCATTCCCCTTTGCCAGGTGTGTGCTTTGAAGAGTCTCCTGAAGCAGATCAAGAGGTGCTGTCCCTTATCCTCTGTCTGAGGCTGCTCCAGTGCTTGCATACCCCAGTGCTCCCCAGCCCTGGGAGTACAAAGTCCTCTGTTCATCCTGCACTTCAGCTCTCCCTGCATACGCTGGGCTCTGGTTCCTGCAGGATCTGATGGAAAGACCAAATCATTTGATGTTGTCACTAGCAATTCCATGGAGCAGGCTGAGAGTCCCCAAAGGGTGCAGATGCAGCTTCCAGTTTGGTCCTGATTAGCAGGAAAAGTCTGGGCTCAACAAAAGCCTTCATATCCACCAGCACAGGCTCATCCTCCAAAACAGGAACTTGGAGATGCTTTTAAAGGGAAAAGGGAGAGTTAAAGTTTGCAGGCAATGTGGGCTGCATTCATCATCCTGAAGCTCAGTCCAGCACATCCCAGCAGTGAGGAACTCCCTGAGGAACAGGAGAAGGCAGCTGGCCTGGGTAAGCAGCAGGAGGAGGATGCACCAGCAGGTGTTTTTCAAACAGCTGAAGACAAAAATAGGAAAGGCTTCACAACCTCTTCCAAGTTCAACATAAACTACACTAAACCTGCCAAAAGCAGTTGGAGGAACAACCAGCTGGAGTCAGAAGAATGAGCCAAAAAGTCAGAGCATCTCCCAGTAGAGGGGAAGGACCTGCCAGTAGACTGGGGGATCAGTGAGGATCAGAAGGAGGAGCACTCAGAAGGAGAGGAGCAGAGAGGAGCAGGTATTTACCTTTTCCAGTTTGTGATGCTTGTGAAAAATGTGGAGGACTCCTACAAGCTGCTATACCTGATACATCAATGGCATTCCTGAGGATGGAGGAGTGTCTGTGGAATTTTGGGGAGCTAGAGACCAGTAAGGAAAGGGAGGTAAATGACAGATAAACATCAGTGAAATGCTGTGATACACATGGGGTGAAATAATCTTTTCTTTTGTGAGATGGGTGTGGAGGTGACTCCATGGACCATCCATGGCCAGCCCATCCCAGCGACAGCTCAACAAAAGCTCACCCTGATATTCCAACGGAATACCAGGTATGGATAGGGATGGAGCAGAGATCAGATCTGTGACGTCCCAACACAGGACTGGGCTCACTCACCCTCTGCCCTGTGCTGGGCCCTGTGCCCTGTTCTGGGCTCCTCAGCTCAGGAAGGAAATCATTCCCTGGGGAAGGGTCCAGAGGAGGTCACTGAGTGCCAGGAGCTGCTGGGTCTGTGTGAGGAACTTCCCTGAGCTGGGCCTGCCCAGCCGGGCCCAGGGAGAAACTGGGGAGGATCCCCTCACCCTCACCACACCCTTTAAATGTCAGAATCACAGAGCTTCAACCAGGCTCAGGTGGGGCAGGTCTAGAAAAAGCTGAGGGGTTTTCCCTGCCACGGCCTTTGGAGCATTTCAGCAATGACACAAATGACACTAATGGTAATGAACTTTTCCATGGACTGAAGCCATGGCTGTGAAAGCTCTTGGGAGAGAAATGCATTGAGGATGAAATCATGGAATCATAGAAGATCTTGGGCTGGGAGGGACCCACAGGGACCATCCAGTCCAACCCCTGCCCTGCACAGACACCCCAACAATCCCACCCTGGGCACCCCTGGGAACATTGTCCAAACACTCCTGGAGTTCTGGCAGCCACAGGGCTGTGCCCATTCCCTGGGGAGCCTGGGCAGTGCCAGGCTGGAGGAGATGGGATTTACAGTTTCCTTACTTCTGTTGGATAAGGCAGATCAGTCCAAGCTGATTCCTGCTGCAGGGTAACAGGGTTTTTTCAGACCTTTCAGGCCTTTCTTCTTTCCTAACACTGGCAAAACAACCAAAATAAAACCATCCAAACCAGAAAGCTGGAAGAAATTTCAGCAATTTTTATTGATTTCAGCTTTTCCAATGAAGCAAATACATACAGTACAGCCAAAACAAAACTCTGAGACATTTTTCTCACATACCTATATCTTACAGAATACACTGTAGAGCTATGGACTGGTAAGGCTGAGTTGGTCTCACACTGGTGTGTGTTCAGAAAGGAATGAAACTGCCTTTGACTTGTCCATGAGGCTTCTGAAATGCTGGGGTGGGATTGTACAACACACAAAATAAACAAAGCATTTATAAGGAAACAGACCAAGAAAGCTCTGCTGTGCCCAGGACAGTGAGGGTGGTGTTTATTTACATGGCTGGGTGCCCAGCTGCTCCTGCTGCTGCTGCTGGCCACACTCCTTCTTCCTCCTCAGGAATTCTCCATCCCTGTGCCACAGACCTGCCCTGTCCCTGTCCCTGTCCCTGTCCCTGTCCCTGTCCTGGAGGTGTGCCCTACCCTGGCTCTTCAAGGAGCAAGGAACAGGAAACCAGCTCATCAGAGAGGATGTCACAGTTAAAATCATGCCTTAAAAAAAACACCTCCCCAGAATGAAAACAATTATACTGGAGGTGAAAACAGCATTAATTTATATTGGAGAGAATCTCACTGAGCTCCCAGAATAGCTGGTTATGAACAAGAGCAGTTATTCCAATGTCTGAATTTCCCTTCACTTCTCAGGGTTGGGCATCAAAGTCACTTCACTGACTTGGGTGGAGGCTGGTGTCCAGATTTTAAAGGGAGACTGGGAGGAAAATAGAGGGTATAGAGAATTCCCCAGGGAAGACCCAGCTGCAGAACAGTCCTGGAATGGCAGAATGGTTGTGATTTCTGCAGCCCACAGCTCTCCTGAGTGGGCTCTGCCCTGAGGTTTGCAAGCAGTGACAACATCCCAGCTGGGTGAGGTTGCTCAGGGCTGTGCCCAGTCACGTTTGGAAGAGCTTTCAGCATAGAGACAGATTTTAGTTTTATCATTTGTTAGCTTTAAAAAAAAACTGTAATAAAAACAACTGTAACAATGTTTTTTTAAATAAAATTTATGTGAATGATGAATCTGCCTCCTGGAGTCCAATACTCACTAATGAAATCTCCAGCACCTGTAAATTTAATTGTGAGTTGATGATCATAATGCTATGGCTCTTTGTGCCTTGTACAGTGACTCAGTAACTGCATTCAGGGAGAAGGCAGCTGCACTGTTTTAAAATAAAGCCTAAATCACAGCCAATTAGAGTGAATTTCCTCAATATTCCATCATTCCATTCTGTAGTTCTGTTTCCCCAATTAGTTTTCCAGAGGAAAACATTTGCTCCCAGGACTTGTGTTGGACATGTCATTACAGATCAAACCTGAATGCAAAATTGCACAGAACACTTCACACCCAAACTGAACCAACCCTGTGGATGCTGCAGCCCTTAGGGACATCCACAGATGGGTCCTGCCCAAAGCATTTCCAGTATTTTGCATCTGGGAATCCACATGCAGCAAGGGAACTGCTGGAAGGGTTTTGCCCACGGACTGGGGCTCTTTGCTCTGTTTAAACCCTCCTGGAACACTTCTGTCCAACTGGATTCTCCTGGTTCTGCCTTTCCATTTCAAAGGGGCTTTTTTCCCTTTATCATTGGGCTGCAGCTCAGCACAGAAAGCTCCTAACTGAGAAGAGTGGCTGCTCAGTAAAGTGCACAAGATGAAGCCACCCTTTGTAGCCAAGGAGGAAAACCAGCTGAAAATGACCTCTCCCTGTGGGCAGGAGCTCTCTGTGCTCCAAAGGGGGACCAGCAAGGGCCACCTGAACTGCAGCAGAGCAAACCTGAACTTCATAGGGGGTTCTTTAGTGGGCACAGATCACCCTATGGATGTGAATTGAATATCCTGAGTCCCACCAATTAATGAGCCTGACACTTAAAATGAGACTGCTTTTCTATTTCCAGGCTCATAATCCATCCTTCCCAAACACCTCCTGTGCCTCTGATGTTTGAAAAACAGGGCCCTGTGCCCCTGCACCCTTTGAGGAATAATAACCAGCACAGGCAGCAAAGCCTCAGCTGCTCCTTCCCTGTGAGTCTGAGCTGTGTCCCCTCCATGGGAAGGATATTTTTCTTCTGGAGAGAGGAAGGTTGTGAGAATTGAGTTGCTCTGAAATGAGCTCAGCAGTCCCTCATCACAGCCTCAGCATCACAGGCAGATGAATGCAATTCAAGATCCTGAGAAATAAAACATTTCCAAACCTGACATCACACAAGTGCTCACATTCCTTTGCACATCAGTACCAGTTCTTTACATTGATCAATAAAAACAAAATATGATTAAAGAGGACACATCCCTCCCTTCTTTCATTCCTGTGGAAGTCAATGATTCCAGGGGAAAACACTTGGCCTGTCCTGCTCAGCTTCTCAAATGCCACCTTTGTCCAGGTACAGTCAGGAACTGGAATTGCTTTGGTGCTCAGAATGGATCAGGACCTGGGAATGTTCAAGCTTTGCAGCTGTGTCCCAACTGTCCTCTCACAAACAGCTTCAGGGAAAAGTGATGGAGGCCTGGGAGAGAATCTGCAGGTGTCAATTTGCTTCTTGAGATAAAGAGTTCATGTGACAGGAAAGAAAATGTTAACAATTATCAGAGAAAAATCCTAAGCAGAGAAGAAGCCCTTGTTCATAACTGTGAGGAATAACCAGCCTTGGAAAGAAGAGCATCCTTGTGTGTATCTGTTAATAATGGACAGATGCAAAGGGGAACTTGGCCTAAAATTGACTTTTTATGTGTTTGTGGATAAAAACACGTTGTGACAAATTTTTAGCACGGCAGTATTTGGTGCATGGATAGGGTGAAGTTGGAATAAGATTCTGCAAGGGGTTAAACTGCACACTCACCCTGACTTTGGGTGGAAAACAGGGGACTAAGCTGGAGGAAGATCCTGCTCCCCACGTGTGCTCTGTGTGCTGCCTGCACACACCTCTACATCACACCCAGAGTTACACAGACACACTCTTGGCAAAAAAATAATTATTGACATCGAGAAAGTATATAAAAGTCCCTTCTCCCCCCTAAAAAGAAGAAAATGCTTAAAAATATCAGTGTCATCCACATGAAATCCACATGTTTGGTTTGCTTTACAGTTGAGTTGAATTCAGAAACTCTCTACATCTTTAACACCCTCAGGAATCATGGAAGTGTTGCTCTTCCTGGACATGAACCAACTCCAAATTCTGAAATGGAAAAAAAAAAAAAACAAAGAAAAACCAAAACCCCAGATAATTAAAGCATTCAAGAGATCTTTTCATGACAGCAAACCCCAACTTTTAATCTTTTCTCTGAGCCTGGCTGCAGTTTCTCAGCTGCACATAGCTTTTCACCCTGGACCTCCACCCTCCTCAAGAGTCCCAGTGCAAACATCCCAACAGTGCAGAAAGTGAAATCCATTCCTGGGCAGAGGGAAGGAAGGGGCTTTGGCACTGTTTTCTCCTGGTTTGATCACAAGGACCATGCTGGGGAAGGGAGCAAGTAGTTCCCTGTGCATAATCTCAGACACTATCCAAGAGACCTCTGTATTTTCAAAGTGCTTAAAGCTTTTCCCTTCAGTGGGAATCATGAGTGAAAAGTGCCTGATGGTTAAATCAGAAATGAGGTTAAATGCTCATTTCTCACTGAATATAAACCCATAACGATGCCCTGGAAATTCTGCCCATGGTTTCTCTTCCCTGGATTTTCTGTTGGGATTTTCAGTTGACAGAATGTGGTTCTCAACTCTGCCCTAAGGTTGACAGGCAGATTAAGGGCTCAAACAATTGCTAAGGCTAATGAAGCCATGGATGTGCTGGAATTCACTGCACATTACTGGCACTGTCTGGATAACACTGCTCCAAGTTCAGGAATGAGGGCAATGCCAGGGAGAATTCCAGAAGAGCCTCACCTGTGAGGGTTTGGAAAAATGCACTGAATCAGTGATTGCTTGGCAAAGGAAGGGAGAGGCACAGTCGGGCCCAGCAGCTTTGTCTGTCCTGTGACATCTGTGCTGAGCATCTCCAAAATGCACAGCTGGGCAGTGGGGGCAACATCTGCCCTGGGCCCAGGGACAGGACAGCCTCTGACCTCTCATAGAAACAGAATGGGCTGGGAAATTTTGGGATGAAAATCTCACAAACATACTTTTGGGCTGATCAAAAGTAGCAACAATCTCAAAGGATTCCTGTGTCCCAAATCCACCACAAGGACCATGTTCTCACCTGCAGCCTGAATGTGCATGGAGAGGCTCTAAAATCTGGAGGAGAGGGTCCTGAAGGTCGTTCCAGCTAAAGATCCCATCATGTTCTTATCAAACCCTTGCTAAAAAAGCAGAAACATGAAGTGCAGTGAGTACATATCAGCTTCTACAGAGCAGTAATTGAGCAAAGTGTGCTTCATCCTCAGCCAACCTCCTCTGTCAGCCCTCTGGGGAGCTTTGTCACCCTTACTGATGAACTCCACAGAATGACAGAACCATGGGATGGTTTGGGTTAAAGGGACCTCAAAGCTCATCTCATCCCACCCCGTGCCATGGGCAGGGACACCTTCCCCTAGACCAGATGGCTTTTCCTTGCATTGCCTTCCATCAACCCAGAGCTGGACCCCTCCAGGTTTTTGGAGGAAACTTTTATTGAATCATTCACTGAGTATTGTTTCATTTAGTTCCTCACTCTGAAAAAAGGGCAGAAGTCTTCCCCTGGTGCATGGGCCCCTGCAGACTCCCATCCTCCTCTCCTGACAGGAACCTCTGCAATAAACCTGTGTGTGAACACCAGAGTGACTCAGTCACACCAAAATGAGCTGGCACGGGCTGCGAGCAGAGCCTGGCACAAAACTCCCCCAGCTCCTGTGCAGAAAGCCCTCACTGTCAATGTGGGAACAGACTTTGGATGATCTGCTTTTGCCTCCAGGTGCTCCCCTTTGTAGGGATCCCTCCTTCTCTTTAATTTGGCCCTGTAGTCTCTGCAGGTGCTGCTGCTTTTGAGTTGGAAAAACCCAGCTTGTTTAAAGAAAGCCACTGGGAGCAGGAGCTGGGAATTGGGAGCAGCTGGAACTGGGGGCTGGAGCTGGGGTTGGCTCAGTGCCTGTTTGGCTCTGCACCTTCCCAGCTTCTGTTGCAGGGAGTAAAACAAATCCCAAATACTCCTCTCCTCTTGGTTTGAAAGTTTACTCTGACTGCAGGGGGATGGAACCACAGGGCAGGGCTATGGACACAGAGGAAAATGAGGGGAAAGAGAGGAGGGACCTTGCCAGGCACCTGCTGGGACCCGATGGACTGCAGTGAAGGGAATCCCCTAAATGAGGCTGGAACACCCAGAGTTTCCAGCCCAGAGTGAGGAGGCTGTGCTGGGCAGCATGCCAGCACCACCCCCAGGGAGGAAGGTGTCTGACACAGGCATGACACCCTCTGCTTTGTCCCCAGAGCGAGTCCCAGCAGTGTCCCCCTGCCACCTGCTCAGATGCAGGTGGGTGACCAAGTGCCCCAGGCTCCTCCTGGGCCCTGCCCTTCTCACTGCAGGATCAGGGCTTCACCAGCTCCCCATTCAGCAGGTGAACAACCCAGGGCTGCTCCTGACTCCCAGAAGCAGGAGTGCTGTCCTTACCTGCTTGAGCACACTCTGGAGCTCCCTGTTGGACCAAAGGTCTGTCAGGAGAAGTCGAGCAGCTTCAGCTGCTTTTGGACAGGAGCTGGGGAGGTGAAAGCAACAGGAGGATTATGGCAGGCACAGAGCAGCACCCCACAGACTCTGCTGACCACTGGGACAAACCCAGCTCCAGCTGGGAGCCCGGCTAGCCATGAACAAGTCTGTCACTAACACTCTCCTGCTCTCTCAGCAATGTTGTGTGACAACAACTGTCACCAGAGCAGGGCAAATGAGAGAGAAGGATCTGAGTGAGAAAATGAGCATAAAACTGAGCTGAGTCTGAAATTTGAGAGAGGGAAAGAGAAGGGAAATAGTGCCAGCCCTTTGCTGGAGTCTGCAGGGACTCCCAGCGTGGGTGGATCTCCTGGGAGGGGGCAGAGGAGCGGGCTTGGAGCTGTCTGGAGAGAACAAGGGATGGGAGCCTTTGCAATAACAACATTTGCAAGCAGCCCAGAGCCCTTACTCAGCACAAGGGAACAGATACCTGCTCACGTAACAGCTCGAAACCGTGAGTCATTGCAGGACTTCTTATAATTTTGGAACATTTCATACCCAGATATCCCCTCCCTGCTGGCTCCCATGGCTGCTCCTGATCTCCTGGGCCTCCTTCTGCCTGTGGGAGACTCCTGCTCTGGGTTCAGGGCAGCAGCCTCAGCCTGTCCCACCCAGGATGATGGAGAGGAACAGGACCAAGCTCAGGGCCCTCCCTGTCTGATACAGCTCCACAAAACCCTGTGCCCTCAGAAACAGTCCTCAAAACATTCCTCAAAACAGTCCCCAAAGGCCTACAAGAAATGGGACCAATAGATCATGAGGAACCTGGGACATCAACTCCACTTGGAGTGTGGGAAGACAGGGATGGAACCACAGCCAGTAAATTTTGAAGCATTTCTCTGACATACACAGCAGCTGTTACCAAAGAAATGATCGAGTTTAACTTGGTCATAAACTTCAAAGGTGTTGTGCAGCTCCTAGTGTTGTGTGGAGGGCTGGAGGACAGCCAGAAATTCCTGAGCAATGCTTTGGGACAGAAAAAACAGGTTTTATTGCCAAATCTCTTCTGTAGTTATAAGCACACTATGCTCTGTCACCAGAATAACAATGTTTTAAAACATTTTTTGCCTGAAATGTTGTCTGTGGCTGAAAAGCCCTTAAATCCCTACAAACCCAAGGGTCCCTGTAATCAGAAAGGCAGAGCATGAACTGAACTCTCTCTTTCAAGGATTTGTAGTTTCAAGTTGTTTCTCTCTTCCTAAGCCAGAGTAATTCTCTCTTATTTTTGAAAAAAAAAAACTTCGTGTGCTTTCTGCCACTCTGTCTCCAGAGAACATCTCAGAAGTTTTGTATTTTCAAGCCAAAATTACCAGCATCAGTATCTGAGTCAATTATGAATTCAGGCAGAAGAAGTTCTCGACTCTTCATTTGAAGAAGTGGCACTGACTGTTTCTTACAGCATTGACTGCTACAATTTAGGTATAAAAAGCTCAATATGGGCTGGTGGAGCTGTGATGCCAACTTCAGGAGGTAAAGCAGCATATCCCAAACAAAGCAGTGTGAATATAGTAGTGAGTAAAACACAGCAGAATATCAAGGACAGCTGATTTGGTGGGGAAATTCCTTAATAACAAATTGCCTGAAAATCAAACTTGATTTTAAATAAGTACCATCTGTCTTTTACAAATAGAATTATTCATGAAAAATTGTGGAAAGGCAATGAGGGAGATGTCCCCTGGTGGCAGTGGCAGGAGTCATCCAAAAAGCTACAGCCAGCAAAACATAAACAAGACACAATCAGAAGGAGATGGTGGGGAATGGGGAGAAACAGAATGGGGGCAAAAAAGATAAGAATCTTGTTCACAGATATCAAATAAAGGGGAGAAATAATCCTTCATCAAAGGACAAATGTACAAAGAACTTAAGGTGTGTCACTGAGAATGGCAAGGAATTCCCAGAACAAGCAAGAGATTATGAAATTGATATCAAGCAGCAATCTTTGGCAGAAATGGGAAATTTGGAAATGTGTGGATAAGAAGAACTCTCTGGCTCAGGGAATAATCAAGGGAAGACCTGAGTTTCTTGAAAGATTAATTTTGGTGAAATGCTGTGGTGCAATTGAACTGCAAAATAAAACTGCAATAGCAAAAGTGTGAAAAGTGAAGGAACAAAGAGAAACATAAATAAATCCATGGTGAAGGGATAAACTGCAAATGTGATGCTCTAAAGCACAAGGAGAGATTTTTGGGAAAAGCTTTGAGTGCAGCCAGTAGAATTAATGAGGAGAATTTTAATTTAATCAGTGAAATAATGTTGCTTGAAAATGAGCAGAGAAATGTTTTTCAGACAGCTGGAGAAGAAAAACAAAAAGGAAACCAAACACCCCAATAAATCAGGTCCAGTGGCTTGGTTCTCAGAAACACCACCAGAAACTGAGGGAAATATTCAATATTTTGGCAACTTCAATTAAAAATAATGAAGAGTGAAGGAACCCCATTTGACCATGAGCTCCATGTCATAGAGGAGAGCATCTGCAGGAAACACAGACAATTACTTAATTGGGATGCTCCAGGAAGAAGAAGAAACCACATCCATCAGATAAAGTGCTGAACCCTTTCTGCCTTTCTGTCAGAAGCCAGCTATGAGAAACATGAGGAGAAAAAAACATGGGAAGGGAGGAGGACATGGGAAAGGGCAAGATGCATAACTCACTGGTCTGGAACCTGGAGTCTCTTTCTAAGCTATGCCTCTGAAGCTGTTTGAGCAGGTGGAGCTCCTGGTTTGCAGCTGGTAGTGCAGTGAGAGCCCAGCTCAGAAACAGGGCAGGATCTGTGGGTGGCAGAGGAGACACAGGGAGGGAACAGCCAGACACCAGCCCCAGCCTGGGGGTCAGGGAATGTCCACAGGGACCTGAGGCAGACTAACAGAGAAAACTGCCAAGTCCTGACAGGGTGCAGGGTGTCCCTGGGTCCTCCCTGGCTACTGGGGCACCCCTGAGCCCCCTGTCCTCCCCATCTCAGCTGCCTGCAGTGCTGGGAAGGAGGAGGGTGATGATGTGGGACTCACCACATTCAGAACCACACTGAGAGCAGGAGATTTATTGAGGGGGAGGCTCTTTCTGATGTAGGACTGCACAAATCCCACCCTATTTTTTCTTGTTTATCCTCACAGGCAACATGTGATACCAGGAAAATTTCACTTTGGGACCCAGCAAGAGTCGAAAGTCTCTCCAACTGCTCTGCTGGAACAGCCTGAAATAATACAGCTTGGACAAGTAAGATTAGTCCTGGGTGGAAATTGTTCTCCTTTGCTTTCTCCCTAAGAAGTGAACAGCTTAAAAAATCTCTGGGGACAAAAATGAATAATGGAGGCAAAGGAACAAATCAAGTTTTGGACATTGTAAGAACTGGGAAGTTTCTCGGGAGGACTTTGTGATCCAGGCAGGACTGGAGACACCTCCAGAGTTTGGACAACTCCTCACAGTCCAGTGACTCACCTCCAAGAAAGCTCATCCCCAGCAGCCAAGGCAATTAAAGTGTTCCCAGCCTGGGTTGTGCAAAGCTGTGCTGGAGCAGCAAATTACTGAGCACTGGTCTGAGGAGCCACAGCAGGACTTCAGCACGAGTAAATACCATTCAAAACAAGGAGGGCTTAGGAGAGGGCTGGGTTTCATGGTAATTGGGCTCATTGGAGAGTGGAAGCAAGTAAAAGCAGCAAATAGAGCAAGCAATGCTCCTTGGCCCAGCCCCAACCTAAACAAGGAGGCCCCGTGTAATGACAGAGAGTGTCTCTGCCATGGAACAAGAGGTGGATTGGAATAACTTTATCAAAGGATGATGAAGGCATGCAAATGGATTTTCACAACAGAAAACAATGGGTTACTTGTCTAAGGCATTTTAAAACAAAGACAGATGGCAGGAGAGATGAAAGCCTAGGAAGGAGAGAACATGGTCGAAGATAATGGAAGTTTAACACCAGTTTGGCCAGAAATGAACACAGAACTTGGCAAGGCTTGACAGGCTTGTGCTGCAGGGAATATGGATAACAAACAGGACACAATTCCTACCACCAAACCCCAAACCACGTCCTAAAATAGAAAGAGGTAAAATATGATAATATTGCTCAGCTGGTGTAAAATACAGGAGCAGACCAGGAAGGTGCCTAAAATAATTCCTGTCTGTGTTCCCCCAGAGTTGCATCTTGAGGAAGATGATTCAACTAAAAGATGAACACATTTGTACAAAAAAGTTAATCACAATCCTTGTGAACCTGCAGTGTTGAACCTCAGACCCAACCTTCATGACAAGGTTTGAGGGAAGCCCAGGAGTCAGGAAGTCACTGACATCCCCTGTTCTGAGGGCTGGAATTTTTCATAGATCAGAGAACCCCAGAGTGGTTTGAGTTGGAAGGGACCTTAAAGCCCATCCATTCCCACCCCCTGCCATGGGCAGGGACACCTTCCATTAGCCCAGGTTGCTCCAAGCCCCATCCAACCTGGCCTTGGGCACTTCCAGGGATGGAGCAGCCACAGCTTCCCTGGATAACCTGTGCCAAGGCCTTCCCACTGTCATGGGGAAGAATTTATTCCTAATATCCAGTATAAATGTCTCCTCTTTTAGTTTGAAACCATTCCTGTTTGTTCTGTCACTATCTGCTCGTGTAAAAAGTCACTTCTCCTTTTTTTCATAAGCTCTTTAAGTCCTATTTTTAAAAGACTTTCAGATGTTGGTGCTTCAGTTCTTTTTAGAAATTCCTAAAATTCAGCCAGAAAATTTCCAGAGGTCCTTTTGCAAATCCCACCCTGGATGGCTCCTGCCTGTTTCCAAGAAACCAGTGCTGAGGATTTCTGCCCACCAACACACCTAGTTCCTTTATTAGGAAGGAATAATGCTCCAGTCTGGCTCCAAAGGGTGCTGGGAGGGCTCTGGGGTCAGTCTGGCTCTGTCCCTGCCCCTGCCTCGTGCCCCACACTCACCCATTCCGGCACAGGCTCACTACATTATTTAGCAAGTTGCTGGACAGGTAAGACTTTCCCAAGTGGGGGTTGGACATGATGAGGTTCCTCAGAGTGTAACAAGCTGATGTCATGATCTCCCCATAGCTGCTGGTGTTTCCAGACTGGAACGACAGGAGACGGGACACATCTGGGAGCACCTGGTGAGCTAAAGAGGTGGAGGAATGTTCCAATCAACAATTAAACACAATCTGGCACGAGTGAATGATGCTATTTTTGTTAACACCAAGCAGAATTATCTCTGCAGGGAGACACTGGGAAGTGTTGGACAGCAATGGCATCTTTGTCATGAGTGGATTTTCCCAAGACAAAACGAGGTCTGCAGGCCTTTGGAAGGGCAGTGTTGTTGGCCACAGACACTGAAGTCCAACTCAGTTCCCAAAACACCATCACCCTTGTGGTCCTGCAGGTTTGTTAGTGTCCATAAAGCACAGCTTGTGTCACACAGCAAGGGTCACTGTCCTTGGGGCCAGAGGAAATGACACTGCTCTGCCCAGTTCTGGAGCACGGCTAAGTCTCCTTATGGGGCTTACAAAGCAAGCTGGGCAGATCCCCCAGAGCTGAGAGCTGGGATCCAGCATGGGGAAGGACTTACCCATGGTTTTGTGGAGCACAGGATGCCTGGACATGTTGCTCAGCAGAGAGGCCCCGGAGCGGACGACCTCGGAGCTGTTGGACTGGAGCAGCCGAGCAATGCGGGGCAGCCCCTTCTCCTTCAGCCCAATCAACTGGCTCATGGCATTGGACATCTGAGGGACAACACAGGAGTCCATGACTTACAGTGCCAGGGGGAAACAGCTGGGATGATGGTCAGGCCTGGAGGAACGTGACTGTACCACAAATGAGCACTGTACAATCCTTTCTCCTGCTGCCATAATCCCACTTTGTCAGTTTTACCTCTCTTCCCCACAGTCATGGGATTCTGGAGAAAAGGAGGCTCTGGGAGGACCTTCTGGCTCTCCTCAACTCCCTGACAGGAGGGTGCAGCCAGCAGGGGGTGGGCTCTGCTCCCACAGAACAAGGGACAGGACACAAGGGGAAAGGTTTAGACTGGATACTGGGGAAAATTCTTCACCAAAGCAGTTGCCAAGCAGTGGCACAGCTGTCCAGGGCAGTGGTGGAGTCACCATCCCTCAGAATGTTCAAAAAGTACGTGGATGGGGCACTTGGGGACATGGGTTAGTGGTGAACATGGGTGAATAGCTGAACTTAGTGATATTAGAGGGCTTTTCCAAGCTTAATGATTCCATTATTTTGTGACATTTGAAAAGTCAGCCTCTCATGTGGTGTGATGCAGCTGCTGCTGTTCTCAGCAGCCCCAGTGGAGCAGTTGATCACTCAACTGACATCCCAAATGCTGGAGAAACTTTGCTTTTATGTCCACATTGCCCTTGCCCTTCACAACCTCCTGGCAGCTCCCTGTCCTGGCCCTTCACAGCTCCCTGCCATGATACAAAGGGCTGTGGGGGAGCAGGAACAGATAATGGATGCCTTTAAAAAACAGTCTGAGGACCAAAAATACTCATCCTAGATGTGATCTTGTGCTTGCAAATGTAGAAGGTCTCAGGATGCAGCCAGGGCAGAGGAGCTCAGGCACATCTGAATAAACTGCCCTTACTGACAGAACTTAAACTGAACTCAGCTGCCCCACCAAAAAGGCTGCTGGAGACACATGTCCATCAACAGTGAGATGGGAATGGAGAGAAGGGTCTGGAAAATGTGCCCTGTTCCACATTCACACCAGCCGGACTGGGGTGTGTAAAGCACAGCTGAAGGATATTCAGAGCCATATTCTATGAGCTAAAGGATCACAGCAAGCTCCATAAGCTCATCCCCAGATTCACTTTCCATCAAATGACAGCAAACTCAGCAACTCCAGCTCCAGCTCTGAGCTGGAATGAGACCCTTCAGGGGAGGAGCCACTTCTGCACACCCAGACAAATTTCAGCCATTCCATGCCAGGAGGCTGAATTAAGTTACTCCAGCACTGTCAGAGCTGGGTTTGGTTGTTTGTCCCTTGTGCAATGTTGTTGATTGCTGAAATTTTCTTTTCCCTGGAGCACAGAACTCCAGCCCCAATTCCCTGACCAGCTCTGCCCGTATGTGACAGCCTCTCTCCACCTTCTGGTTCGTGGAACTGCTTAGTTAAATTGCCAAAAGACAAGGTTCCCAATTATTTAGCATGGAAATCGTTGTGACAAAAGGAGATCAGAGCTGGCAGGTTAATGCTATCCCAGCAGGGAAGGCTCAGAGTGAGTCACCCCTGGGTGGGACACTCCCCACACGTGACACGCCTCTCCTACCTATGGAATCATTATCTCTTTATCTCCCCATCCATCTTATTTCAATTGGGATTGATGGAGCTGGGCACAAACAGACAAGTCAAGGGCTGTCCCAGGGGAGGCAGCCTGCGAGGACGTGCCCAGGGCAGTGACGTGGGCCCGCGGAGCCGCGGCTGTGACGTGTCCCTCTCGGTGCCACAGCATCAGCCAGCCCCTGGCACCGCCACGCTGCCGTGCCCACGGGTCAGGACATCTGTCACAGCTATTTTACAGGTAGCTCTGAGGTGTGGACAAGCCACAATCCACAGCACAACCCACCCTGTCATTAGAGCCACCTCCCCTTGGAGCACACGCACGGGCGGTGGCTCAACCCTTCTCCCATCGCTCATCACATCTGGCTAGGGGTGCACATCTGGGCTCACCCTCACTGCTGCCCTGGGGGAGCGTGCCAGTACCAGCAGCTGCTGGCAGTGCGACCAACAGACTGGGGAAACTTGGAAACCCAGTGTTTGGGTCTGGGATAGATCCTTGGGATGCTGCCTGTAGCTCCCCATGAGACCCTGAGTCTGGAGTTAGTATCCCACTGGATCAAACACTATGGAGAGACTGGCTGTGGTGCCCTGAGGTTTAAGGAGGACATTTTCCTTTTTCATGTCTGAGAAGTGATGATGATCAGGGACTTTAGTGGTGTTCCCAGCCTTACTGACTCTCTGATTCCATGGAGGTGCTGACACATGTCGAGGAGAGGGAAGCTCTTACCAGCCCTCGGCTCGCAGTGAGGTTCTGCAGAGCTCCAGCACAAGCTTCCAGGGTGGCATCCTTCTTGCTCTGATCCATCAGGGACAGGTAGGTGCGGATGGCATCTGAGTGGTAGAGCCAGCTGGGGCCTTTGGGTTTGAAATCCTCCTCAGGAAGGGGAACCCCATACTCATCATTCTGCAAAGACATGAGAAACAGGGAGTTCAGATCCTGCTCTTCCTTTGCAGCCCCTGCCTGGGGCTGAATATCACATTCCCAATCCCTCTGTGGCACATCCTACCTCCATTTTCCCACTCCTGCTGTTGAAGCAGCCTGTGAGAGTTTTGTCCATGTAAACGCTCCGGGCCATGTGGTTGAGCTGGGTGTATTTGTTGGGAACTTCAGCATCCAGGCGGTAGGAGAGGTTGTGCAGGATGCAGATGCAGTTCTCCACAGACTGCATCACCCCCAGAAGACAAATGCAAACATTACATTAGGCAGAAAACTACGGAGCAGCACCAGAGAGGACATGGACTGGGCCATAATTAGCTTTTTAGCACCACAGATGCTCTTTAGCCTTGTTCAGGGAGCAAGGGATGGGAGGGAAGGAGCTGGAATAGATGTGAAGGAAGGATATCAGTGAGCTGCTGACCCAGAAAACATTGGGAGGTCTCACTTGCCACAGACAAGTTGGCAAACAGGAAAAGAGAGTGTGAGAGTGGTTGGATCAAACCATGAAATTCCGAATCTTGAAATGCCCCTCTCACCCAGAGGTAACTTCCAATGACCCTCTCTGAGTCATCACTACAGATCAGGTGACACTTTTTACCAAGAACAGGCTTTAGGCCTCCTTTCCCTGGATGCCGGACTGCCCAATGTGAAGAGCAAAGGAGAATTTTGGGTGGATACCCATAACTAACACTAGAACTTGTGGTTACATTTCCAAAGAGCTGTGTTTTGTATGTGCTGCTGGAAAGGGGCGTCCTGCAAAAGCAATCCCAAAAAGAGGGTTTTCTCAATCCAGAGAGAATTCAAAATAACTTTGGTAACTTTGAGGGTTACGTCTGAAAGGTGTCTACAACACTTTTTTGTCCAAGGCAAATGCTGCTCACACACAGCCATCAATCACAGTCAGGGGACTGGCAAAGAGATGCCAACTCCTGGCTTCCTGCTGAGCATGGTACTAAGCTGGGGATGAGTCCTGCTGGATGGCAAGATGTGAGGGTAAAGAGCAAGAGATGGATATGAGGATGCTGGAAGGAAAGGGGATGGGGAAGGGGAAGGGGAAATATTCTGGGGACTCAGAAGCCAAAGTATTCTACCATTCATCTGTTTTTGTTAAAAGAAAATTTTAAAGCCCAACTCTACTTCTGGCCCAGAGGCCCAAAGACTTACAACTCTCCAACAGATCCCACTGAGGCTTGGAAGGACAAGAGCAGCCAGAGAGTCCAGCCACCTCTTGTGTTTGTTGGAAAGGGATTTTGAAGCATTCCCAGGGTTGCAATTGCTAACTGTGGGGCTGGACAGCCCAGGGCAGCAGCTGGTACCTTGTCATCAGGGCGGCTGGAGGCCACACAGTTCTGGGTGTAAGTCATGACAGAGTCGATCAGGCCAGGGTAATTCCTCATGGTCTGGCGCCCCATGTCTGCAGAGCTCAGGTTCCTGAGAAGCCATCGAGGAGCACGGCAGGGGACAAAGAGGAAAGAGGGTGAGTTGGGCTCTGTTCTGGCTATGGTTGTCACTGAATCCAGGGATTTTTTGGCAGGTTCAGCAAGGCTGAAGAACTGCTCCTGTTCTGGAGGCCTTTGGTGGGACTGCACCAGTGCACAGCTCTCTTGCTGCTCTTTGGGACTGATTTCACCTGGAACACGTTGTGCAAGGAGCTCTACATAGAAGACACCTTCCTAGGGGCAGTCACCAGCAGGAGGTTGCCTCAGAGGCTCTGCATGTGCCACTACACAGACACTGTCTCCTGAGTAGAGTTTCCAAAGGGAAGACTGGCTAAAGACTATCTGGGCTTGTTGTGATCATCAGGAAGGTGCACAGGGTTGTAAGCACAGACAGACCCAGGGTCAGCAGCAACATCTGTGTGGGAAATGGGCTGGAAATGCTGGAGACCAGCAATGGCTCTTGCCAGAGGGACTGACCCATCTGTGAGGTCAAAATGGGTTCCTGGACACCGGCAGCTGTCAGGACAGGGGAGTTTTTGCAGTAACAGGATACGGATTTTGTTGTTCTGGTTTTTTTTTTTTTTATCCCCTATTTTATTGCCTTATAGCTTGCAAATGAAAAACAAAGAGAGGTTGGCAGTGGTTGTGAGATATTCACTGCAGGCGTTCCAGAACTGGATCTGATGTTCACTGTGATTTGCAGCCTCCTCATTAACATGGATTCATCTGCAATCCAGAAATGCTTGAGCAGCAATGGCTCGGGCCCAGGGCAAACCCAGGGCTGTTCTCATCCCTGTGTTCTGATGTGGCAGGGCAGTGACTCAGAGTAGTCCTGGCTCAGCCCTTGGAGCAGGGGCTCTGGATCCAACTCCCAACTTCCCTTACTCTTCCTGCTCCCCAGTCCTGCTCCCTCAGTCCTCTGGAGCTCTCTTGCTGACCTGCAGCTGCCAGTCTTCCTTGGGATCTTGGGCACTGCTGCCACAGGCTGGGATCAGTTTCAGAAGGTAGAGCCTACCTCCAGTTAAACTCCACAGGGTTTTTACAAGCTGTTGTCATTGTCTTTCCCTCATTTTAATGGGATATTTTATGGTGCTGGTAGGCTGGGATGGCCTTAAAGCAGAGCAGCTCATACCCACCATATCCCACACATCCCGAGTCGCAGCTGCTCGGGGAGCTGCCTTCCAGGACAGGCAAGGAGGGAGCAGCACTCCCTATCTCCCAGACACAGTTCCCAGCCACAGAAGCTGATGGTATCAGGTCTCCAAAGGCCCTGCCATGATCAGCCTCTCGTTTCATAAGCAGCTCCAGCTCCTGCGAGCTGCATGTCTGGGAAGGGCGCGGCTGGCGCTGCCTCCCTCGGGGAGAGCTTCCCTTGATGAAAGCACCTCATTATACAGGGCAGGTTTTTTGCTCCACTTGTTCCCATTGAGACAAGGAGCTCATATCCAAGTGGAGGAGGAAAGTAGGAGAAACAGCAAGTCAGGGCGAAGATCCTCTACAAAAGGACTCTGGTTTCCCGTGAACAAAATAAACTACTCTGGGCTCAGTCTGCACCTCCTGTTTCGTAGCTGAGTCTCCAGATGAAATGAGCCAGGAAAAGTCCAGGACAATGGGACTGTTCTGTACTAAAACATTTATCAAAAGAAGTGGAAAATGCTTGTTTTCCCCACATACAGAATTCTTCTTTTTGTCACCTAAACCCTAAATCAGTTTGTTTTCTCTGGAAGCCTCAAAACTCTAAAGGCAAAGTCTGTCCAGTTTCCTGGTCTGAGCTAAACACTGATGAGTTTCATTAGTGCACAAAACAACATCCTTTTTTTTTTGAGAAGAAACTCAGTAAGAACAAAATTATTAAAATAAAAAGCTACTAGAAAAGTATTTTACATGCAATTTTTTTCTGCACCTTCTCTTAGTCAAGAAAACTTTCTCAAGGAGATTTTTTCATTAACGCAATTGTAAAGAGCATGAATTCAGCTCATTGTAAGAAGATTTAGATGGCTTTAGCTTTTGCCCACAGACACAAGCTACAGTCAGTCCCTGCCTGGTGACTCACCTCAAACATCCTGTGGCATTGAAGAACACTTCTGGGTCGATAATTTCTCGTGTCCTGTTGCAGCTGCCATCAGACCAGCCCGAGAAAGGGATGATAACACAGTCTGTCAGCACAGGCAGAGCCTCCTGTATCAACTCTTCTTTTAGTTCATCAGTGGAGGAGAGGTTCCAGAGCAGTCCTAGGAAGGGCATGGGACACAAGCTCAAGCACAAGGTCATATGCATTAGGAACTTTGTTTAGCTTGGGTGATTCCAGCACCAAAATCCTTCTTCCCTTCACCACTCTGAGCTGAGAGTGCAGAGGCTGCCTGAAACCTTGGTCCCTGTCCATCCCTATGGGAGACAGGCAGGATGGGTCCACATGGAGGTGGACATTTAAGCATCCTTCCTCCTCCCAAAATTGCTGTTTATTGCTATTAGGTTGCAGGCGACAGCATCTCTCCAGGGATCTTGGAAAGGCTTGCACATAAAACTTGGGGCACAGCTGAGGCTGACCTGCACCAAAAAACTCCATCAACTCCTCAGACAAAGGTGAGGCACCAAGGAGAGACCTCAGCCAATCCTACTAGGGCTGGCAGCTCCCTTGGCCATCCCTGGGAACAGAACTGGGGCCAGGGCGCAGGGAGGAGTGGGAATGGCAGGGTGACCATAACTGGGAGGGGACCTGGGGCAGGTGCTTCCTCAACAGGCACTGAGGAATCCTTATGGAACATGGAAGGGCCAGGACCTCCTCTGCTTTCTGATTTAGGTCACCCTTTGGTGCAAGAGAAGCAGAAGACTCCCTCTCTGTGCTAGGGCAGCACCAGGGCTGCAGACCCCAGGCAAGGCAAACCTCTTGGCTGAGCAGACTTGGGGTACCTGTGAGCTGTTTCTGAATTTCAGTGTTCCCTGTCCTGCGGAGGAGGCTCACACACTCCCTGATCCCGTTCTGCCGCCGGGTTTCCATCTTGTTGGTGGGGTTCTTGAACACCAGGTTCCGGAGGGCTCCGGCTGCCGCCCGCTGCACGTTCTGGTTCTGGCTACGGAGCAGCTCCACGAGCTTGGCAATGCCCCCCAGCCGATAGACCTGGACATGGGAGAGACATGGGACAGACACGGGACATGAGCATGGAGCACCAGGAGAGACATGGGACAGACACGGGACATGAGCATGGAGCACCAGGAGAGACATGGGACAGACACGGGACATGAGCATGGAGCACCAGGAGAGACATGGGACAGACACAGGACATGAACATGGAGCACCAGGAGAGACATGGGACAGATATGGGACATGAGCATGGAGCACCAGGAGAGACATGGGACAGATATGGGACATGAGCATGGAGCACCAGGAGAGACATGGGACAGATACGGCACATGAGCACAGAGAACTAGGAGAGACACAGGACAGACAGGGGACATGAGCACAGAGCACTGGGAGAGACACGGGACAGACACAGGCCATCAGCACAGAGCACAGGACACTGCTGGGACAGGGACACCCAGAACTGCCCCAGCAGTGCCAGGGGTCAGACAGACCATCCTGGGGGAGCTGAAGAAGCAGAGCTGCCAGGGAACGAGGGCCAGAGATGACAAGTCTGGTTCAGGCTGTGGGTCACAAGCACAGAGTTCCTGGACTGGAGGTCGGAGCCAAAAGCTCAAACTGCAGGAGTGACTGTCTGTGAGTAATGGCCATAGACAGAGTTCTCTGCTGATGGAAATGTGCTCCTGCAAACTTTCAGCTTGGTGCACAGTCTGCACCAAGTGGAAATGCAGCCTTGCCTATGCGCAGAGGCCATTTATAGCAATCTAATGACATGCTGTGGTCATTTATCTGCACCCTGAGATCACAGGCTGAGCTCAGAGGGATGGTCACGGCCAGTGTCACCACCCTCGAGGTCAACCGCAGGCAGTGGAGGGAGCCCTGCCCTGCAGGACACCACACACGGCACAGGGAGCTTTGAAGGCGGATCCCTGCAGCTGAGCTCTCCAACCGCTGAGCGCTGCCGCTGTGGGATGGGCTCTGCAGCGGCCCTGATCCCGCCCGGAGCCCGTCCTGCCACAAACGCCCCTCGGCTGACGGCTGCTGACAATGGACAATGAACGAGCACCTCTTGGGAGGGAAGGAAAACAAGCGTGTGCTGGGATGAGTCACCGACCTGCTCTGGCACGTCATCCTGGGAAGGATGGGACGGCCCAGTGCTCAGAGAGGGTTTGCAACGGTAACAAAGGGTGTGGCCACCCCACAATGGGCCACCTGAACGTGGGCTGGGCACCTGCACTCATCCAGGCACAGCCAGGGTGCAGGGGCGCAGCCCCACACCGGGCCAGCGCTTCCAGCTCCACTGCTGTGCCTGGACAGGGAAAGCCACTTCTAAAGGGTTGGCAAGTCAGTAAATCCAGGGTGGGGATAAACTTTAGTGACATCCTTGCCACAGCAGATCCATCCTTCAGTATACTTCCTTTGCTGCATGTTGGCAAAGGAATTGAGGAGTAAGATCATCAGAAAAATGGCCTGTGCTATCAGAATGGCATCTCTGTGGTCATGTATCACAGAATCACAGAGGGGTTTGGGTGGGAAAGGACCTTAAAACTTATCCTATCCCACCCCCTGCCATGGGCAGGGTCATGTTCCACTATCCCAGGGTGCTCCAAGTGCCACCCAACCTGCCTTGGACACTTCCAGGATGGGGGAGCCAGCATTATGGATGTGCAAAATTATCTTTGTACATGATCACTAATTAGCCCATTGGCTCAGGTGGCTGAAACAGTCTGGAAAAGGGCTGTGAAAAAGGCTAGCAAAGGGCTGCAGGGTCACTGGCCAATGCCCAGCAAAGTTCACAGTGGGATTTAAAGCAGCTTTGTCTGGCTCTGACTCTGTAGCTCCTAGATAGGGAAAGATTGATGTGGAACTGGGTGCAGTTGCCCCCAGGAGAGAACAATGGATGGCAGCTTCCACACTGTCAAACCCCATCACCCTGTGCCAAAACAACTCGTGGTGAAAACAGGAACAATCTCCCTGCTACCCAGAAACTATTCCAGGCATTAAATCCTGACCAACTGCTGCTGTGAGAAAGTGGCCATCAATAGCTGAAAAATCTACTTTAGTAATACCTGAACCTGATGAAAGAGGTACAAAGCACCCTCATGAAAATCAAGGGAACCTATGGATCCTTGGCACTAAGGAAAACCAGTCCCATCCCTCTCTCATGCCATCAGCCCCGGTGTGGCACTGGAGGAGGCTGCTCACCTCTTGCTTGGCAGACTCATCCTGGAAGCAGGTGTGCTGCAGGTAGTAAGCCCCCATGGCCTGGTACTTGTCATCAGAGGAGCACAGGAGCTGGATGGCCTTCTGGATGGTCATGGTGCCAGCATCAATCTCATCACCACAGATCCTGTGTCAAAGACAAATACAGAACTGGGTGAGTGCTCAGCCAAGACAGCTATGTCAGCACTGGGAGTTCTTGGGAAGGCATCAATGATAAAATATTATCACATTGAGACACAGACCACAGACTGCACTTCTAGTTGATTTCTCTGTCTCAAAAGAAGAGATGGTAAAAGATGGAAAAGACACAGTGAAGAGCACTAAGGGTAATAAATTCCAGATCCAGTCTATCCACAAGCAAAGGAGACAGAAAATGAAAGAAGCTGGGTTGAGGTGGTGGATGTCTGATAATGCCCAAAGTGGAAGTTTAATGAACAGAGACCCAGCTCATTGTTCCCCAAATAAAGGAGTGAGTGGACAGGAGTGAAACCATCTGCCAGGGGATGAGGACAAGGTAACACAGGAAGGTGGTTTTCCCACAGCATGGGATTCTTTGATGTGAGAGGTGGTGGAAGCAGAAATGTGAGCGCAGTTGATGGTCTTGGGAAGTTCAAGCAGATCCCTCAGGAAAAGGCTTGTCAGGAGTGATGGGACAAATAGGCAGTGTATGAAATGCTAATAATAGCTCTGAGACACCCTGCTCTCAGGGGATGTTCACCCTGACTGGCTCCAAGCTCGTATAAAAGCTGACCACTGTCATCTTCCCTGTTAGAGGTAAAGAATGTGCCTGCAACTCAAGAGGAAGGATATGAATTCCTCTGGCTTGTAGCAGGACTGGAGCCTCAGGAGAAATACAAACACCTGGAGGTTCTGCCACTTGTTTAGAAACGTGAAGGTCCTGCTCTTTTTGGCTTGTTCTTATTCAGTACCATCTGTGATGTTTTAACCACTTAAAATTAGAAAAGGGTCCAAACTTTCAGAGGGTCTGAACTGTAAAGCTTGTTTGTGCTTCCAGTTATAGAAATTAATGTAATTGAAGGTTCCTGTCTCCTCTCAGCACCCTTGCAGCTGAATCCTGCAGAGGCTGCATGGGGATCTCAGCTCATGGCAGTGGTGGCTGCATTAATTTGCAAAGTCCAGGACTGAGGAGAGTCAAAGCCAAACTCCTGCTTGGAGTCAGCAGTGACAGGATACAAATGAGAAAGGCTTCATTAGCAGTGTATGGAAGCCAAAAGTGTGAGGGCTTTCCCAGGCCATTGAAGTTGTGGCTGTGCCTGGGTGACAATGCTCCCTGGGACTGATGGGGAGTTTCACCTGGAGGTCAGGAAATCAGTCCCTGACTGAACCACATTTATTTACACAAATTTTTGCTACATGTCATACCAGGAGTGAGACTGTAGAGGGGCAGCTCATCTTCAGACAATGCCACAGACCAACAGAACAGTGATTTTTAATAAGTTCTTTAAATGAACCATTACACTTAAAGTGTTAAATTTCACCACAAGACAGTAGCACTTCCAGGCATGGGATGGACAGAGTTGCTTTGACTGTGCCCAAGGAATGTAAAGAATAAAGGTCTGGAAAGGACATGTGGTCACCACCAGCAGCACTTACACTGAGATAAAACATTTATCCTTATGAATCTAAGGGCTCCCCTCCACACAGCACAGAGCAGGGAATAATATGCACAATTCCACAGGGAATTTCACACAAATGGTAGCATGAAGGACTCTGGTGTCCACTGCCCTCACTGGCATAAAGTTACACTCAGCCTGCATCACTCAATCAAGCACCTGTGGAGTCAGTGGAAAGAAATCAGTGCTTCCAAAAACCACCTTGCTTTTGTGTCTTGGACGTTTTTCCTAGGAAAGGAAGCCCTGCCCTCTGGAGACACCTCTGCCTCTCTTGGTATGCAGGAATGAAAGACAACAGTCTGGGGTTGGACCTTAAGCATTCCATGTCTAAGGCTGGGTAAACCTCATTCCACTTTTATTTCTACACTGCAATAAAACATCACTTCCTCATAAGACTTTTCATCAGTTTGAACCTCTATCAAAACCTGGCTCCAAGGAACTTATATTAAACTTGCAACAAGGAGACACAAAACTGGAAAGACTAAGTAACCTAGAAATTATGGATCCCCAGAAACCCTTGGGTTGGATCCAGAATGTGATTTTTTTCTCAGGTTTTTTTCATGCTCCTGAGATGACTGAGCTGAGAACTGATGGATCCTGCACCAGGGAGGGGCTTTTCCTTTGGGAATTGGGAGCTGGACTGGAGGTATGGGAAGAGAGGCAGACTGGTAAAAATACCAGGTCAGTGGCCATGTAATCATAGTGATCTATTTTGCTTTATAATTATTGAATCAAATGCACTTTTTCTGAGACAGAAGGATGTCCACTTGGTCCAGCTGCTCAAGGAAGGCAATTTTCTTCACATCCACCCCACAGAGGGACAAACCCTCCTTCAGCTGGGAAAAACTGGGGATGCAGGTGCAGTTCTGTGGGACAAAATGGGGAAGGTTCCCTTTTCCCTGCTGTTTCCTCAGCAGAAATTCACAGCAGGTCAGCAGTGAGGCTCAGTCACACTGCCCAGGAAGCAGCATGGATTTCTCCTACCTGAGAATAAAATCACCCTGACAAAGTCCAGCAAAGGGGAGACTGTTCCTCAGCCAGTCAGGGATATTCCTGACCAGATCCACACTGTGGGAACAACAACCTGCTTCAAGACAAACTCTTGGACTGAGCCATCTCCAGCCTGGGCAATGTCACTGGTAGGAAGAGCCCCAAAGGTTCTTCTTCCACAAGAAAGAAGCAGACTAGGAAGAGGCCTCAGCTAGAAATTATTCAATGAAGACAAAGAAGATCAGATTCTGGAATGGAAGGCAAACAAATACTGAAGAGGATCAGTATCAGAGAAAGGCAGCTTCCCTCACGTTTCATGAGCAGATTGTTTTGTGTTAATTCCCATCTAAGTTTCTGTCCTGCTTGTTAGGGCTACAGGTCCCAAGAGAGGAGGAATTAACAAGTTCCATTGTTCATAAATAAAATCAGAGTAGAGACTCTCAAAACAGTGATCAGCACATCCCAGCAATCTATCCCAAATAAAAACAACCCAAAATGAAGGTGCCTCTCATTGTACTCGGTTCTGCTTTTACTAGCCCTGAAGAATTAATGTTTTGATATTGATCAGCTGTAATTATCCCAAAAGACAAGAGATAGATCAGAAAACACCCTCAGCACCTTTCCTGACTATTTTAACAACTCCTGTCCTTCCCTCTGTTTGTAGTACTGCCAGAGAAGCTGAGCTCAGGAGGGAATGGTTGTTGGGGACACTGTCCCTGAGCTTCAGGCACAGCACAGAGACTGCAGCAGCTCAGCCAGGGCCAGGTCAGTGTCCCCAGAGCCAAATGCGGCACTAAGAAATCCCAGAGGGTTGTCCCAGTCTGTACTGCCCCCTGCACAGCTGCCAGCTGAGGCATCCGAGACTTCTGACAGAGCAACTCTGAGATGTTATGGACTCCCAGGTGCCTGGAGAGACACTCACATGGTCTCTAATGAGGTGTTTCAGTCTCCTCCACACTCAGAGACTCCAAAGGGAAGAGCATCCACATCTCCCAATGGGGCCAAAGGTAAGTGTGGGTTTGCAGGTGGCCATTAAAGGCTCCTGATCCAGATCAGCAAACCCTCAGCCAAGGACTGTCTGTAGACACCAGCTCCCCATTCCACGCTCCCAAAGGAGAAAACTCCCCTCTCCAGAGGTGGGATGAGTCTGGGCTCTCAGCCACGTCTCCAGCTCAGACATCTGGGGCTCCCTGAGAACAGCAAGAGGTGTTGGCTTTGTTAGGGAGTAACTCAGGGACCTGTCTCTGAATTCAGCCCCATTGGCACTGGGCACCTCAGCTCAGAGAGAGGCATATCCTGAAGTGGTATGACCAGCTCAGACCACTGCAGGGCCACTGACACCACGGCTACCACCTTGCCCTGTCTGTGCCATGAGGCCCCTGAAGCACCAAGTACAACAGCTCTAAGCAGAACTAATACAATGTCAGTCCTTGGTGGACACAGATTTCTTGTACCTCAGGTTCCAGTTGGAGGGGCACAAAGACTCCAAATTTCCTGGGAGAATTAAACATCCCACTGTTTGTTACTATTTCTTACCATTGCTCCCTGATGACCAAGCAGGATGCAGAAACTTTTATCCTGAGTGGGCATAAATGGTATCAATAACATCAATAACATTGCAACATGTAATGTTATAACCTGTCTTAGCCAAAAGCTGCCTGCTCAGGGTGCTACCCTGTCACCTGGAGCATGCTGTGAGTGCCACCAAGCAGAGGAAATGGTTAGAAGAGGACAGATGCGGGTGGTCTCCACCAGCTGCTGAAATCACCAGTGCTGCAGCTTCTAGGGTGAAATACTGCAGCTCTGGGGGATCTCACAAGAGATCAGGAAGGAGAAGGGTTCTGTGGAGAACAGGAAGTCCTGGACACCAAGAAAATTCCTCCAGCTCTACCACACTCCAGAGAGCTGCATTTTGTCAAAACACAAGTGCTGCTCATTGAGAGCAGCCTTTGGGCAGGAGCCACTGGAACACCCGGAATGTCTGAGCCCAGGCCAGAGATGCTGAGCTTGGAAATGTTGATCCAGATATGACATAATGATTACCAAGGCTCAGGTTTCTGAGTGAAGAGAAGTACGTCTGGAATCTCAGAATCACTGAGGTTGGAAAAGACCTCTGAGACCATTGGGTCCACCTGTGACCAGTCCTCACCTTGTCACACAGCCCAGAGCACTCAGTGCCACATCCAAGGTGTTCCTTGGGCACCTCTAGTGATGGGGACTCCCCCACCTCCCTGGGCAGCCCCTTCCAATGCTAAACAACCCCTTCTGTGAAGAAATTTTTTATGGAAGAAATGGAACGGATATGAGAATGCTCCTCTCTGCTCACTGAGGCAGGATCATGACAACAGGGCTGGTGGAGGAGAATAAACTGCACGGGGAGTTTTAAATAGTGTTCAACCTCCTGATCCAGCAAACAGTGCAGAACTCAGATTTCATCACCAGGACCAACAGCATGGGGTGATTAAACCCCTATGTCATGATTTACTTTATAAGGGAATCTCAGAATGGCTTTTCCTGACAAACAGTTCAGTGTTACACGGCTTAGCAGGCAATTAGAAGAAAGGGGCTTTGGTCAGAGCTGCTGCTGTAAGAGGGAGGACTCTGAGGGTTATCAGTTATCAGAGACAACTCCTCCCTGTCTCACACAGCCAAAGCCAGTTCAATAAATGGCAGCAATCACATAATCAAGAAGAGTTGTGGAAATTAAATAACTTTGTCACCAAATGCAGAGGGATTGCTCAGCACAGATAGTTTGACAGTTATTGCACACAGAATTTTGATACTTGCACACCATTCTTGCCACCTGAGAATACTCGGTGACCCATTTTTTTCTCTCACAGATCCACAGCAGAGGATGACTGAGAAGCACCATTCTGGAGCCATCCATGGGCATTACAGAATTTTGTATCACAGACAGACCCAGTGGAGCACAGGTCCCACTGCAATCCCTCTCATAGCAATGGAAATCACCCCATGGATCACCTCAGAAAGCATGGAAAGCATCCACCCCTCCGCTACGTCTTGCAGGCTGTTGGCAAACCTGCAGACAAGACATCCAACAGATCCCAAAACAGGAGATCTGAACACAGAAAATTGAAAAAAAAAACTGAACACAGAATTCTCCATGTCACAAAGGCACAAACTGCACCTGGAGAATGACCAGAATGGAAGGACAGAGCCCCAAACTGGGAACTGGCAGCAGCTGTGACCCAGCTGAGCCCTGTCCCTGCATGTGCAGGTTAATAATGGGGTACCTACAAGCAAAGCTCTCCTTACACAACATCGGGGGAGCCAAGGGAAGATTGAAATCTCTAGGTGGAGAATCCTCCAGACACAACAGCCCCACATAGCAAGGAGAGCCCAGACATGTTCCTGACCCACCTTAGAAGCCCCTCCCCAACAAGAGCACACTGAGAACAAGGCCAACAGTGCCCTGCAAGACGCTTCTGAGGGCTAAGAGTCATCCAAAAGAGCCATTTTTCCAAAAAGGACAACTTTGTATGTCTCCAAAGCTTTAAGGACAGCTGCTCTCAACCTCCTCCCCTCTGAGCACAACTCCTGTAGCAGATGCCCCCTGCACCAGCCTAGCTCTGCAGAGCTTCAGGCAGAGCAGGGGCTGTGCCACAGCCACATCAGATTCACCCAGGGGACACAGCCCCAGCTGAGCCCACAGCTTGAAGCCCAACTTGGAGCCTGAGGTTTCCACAGCAGAACCAGTTCTGCCAGATGAGCCGTGCCCCAAGCCAAGAGCGTGTAAATGGAGCCACTCCCTAACCAAGAGCAACCAGAGCTGGAGAGGATCCCTCTCAAAACAGCAGCTCTCTTCTCAGAAAATGCCATCATTCTCCAAGTGACCTCTCCAAAGCCATGACCAAGCCCCTGGCCGTGGCTTTGGCCAGAGCCTGCCACGACTAATTGCTCCAAAGCTGTCTTCCCTAGGAGAAGGCAGCTGCAGCCCTGAGTTCAGGCATTCTGCCATCCTCCCCACCACACTTTTCTGCTCTTCAATGAGAAATTCCCTAGGACAGATCACTTCCAGTTTGTGTAACATCTCTGGATCTTGTTCCAGAGGATTTACAGAGCTGCTGACAGCAGAAAGCCAAGGCCACCAGTGCTCTGGGCTGGCCGGGGCCAATTTGGCATGTGTCAAACCCGGAGTAACTGGGCACATGGGCAGCCAAGGGCTCATGATAACATTCTAATGGGGCAGTGATATTTCTTGGCATCCATGCTCTGGGACATACCCTTCTACTCAAGCCCAAAGGAGGGAGGCTTAGCTAGAGTAAGCTGGGACATTCAGATGTGGAAAAGGGCACAGTGTGGCTTAGGCTGCTGAAAGGGAAGGGGATTTTCTCAGTATCTCCATCCTTCCTTGGGGCAACAACTCAACAGTTTCAGACCTTTGCAGGGAGTTCTGACAAAGTCTATGAGCCCTGATAAACAGTCTCACACACATCCTGCAGTGGGAAATTTCTCCTTGGGACCAGGAACCACCAGGAATGAGTTTGGGAGCTCTTACTGTTTGTGTGACAAAATTCCCCATCAGGGAGTTGTGAGAGCTGGTGCAGAGCACGTCCTGTGTGATGGTGATGCAGCACAGGAAGTGCAGAAGCCCTGGGAACTCTTGTGGAAGCTGCATCCCCTCCTTCTCCAGCTTTCACTGCAGTGTTTTGCAGCTCAAAACATGCAAACCATGGTCTCCCAAGGCTTCCAAGACTATAGTTTGTGCTGACCAAGTCTCTCCCAAGACTGCAACAGAACATGCTCCAGAGCTGGAGGTAGCACAGGGCATTGGGGCAGTGTTCAGTCACCGCCCAAACCAGGTGATTGCCAGTGGAAACTCTGCTGCATTCACAGGTACATCCTTGGGAGGGTCTGAGCTCACTGCTGTGTTTTACACGCCCTGTGCTTGTAGGCAACATCTACAAGAAGGGATCTGACGCTCAAACATGATGGACCCTCCTCCACCCTTATATATTTCCTGTCCCAAATGGGACTGCATGCTCTGGACAGGAAAGAATTGAACAGCTTCCACTGGCTCCTCTTTCCTGGTTAGTCAGATTATTCCAATTAGGATATTTATTTCAATTTATGACTCAGGTTTTTTCTGGAACCAAAATCAGACCTTTTGGGCAAATTAAGCAGGGGCTGGGTGGAGAGAAGAGAGGGAAACACTACTACTTAGCAGGCTCTCAGCTCTGCTCTGATTCAGACCCTCAGGAAGCGACTCCTTCCAAGACAGGTTTTTTTGGGGTAAGTTTTCTGCCAGGCTGAAGCAGCAGGACAGCCAGGAGGGACACCCTGACTGCACACCAGGCCTTCTGCTCTTCACCTCTCCATCCTCATATCATTGTGGGTTAAGGCCACCACAGTCACCGAGGGATTGTGTTGCTCAGTATCACAGAGCTACAGCAGAGATATTTGCACTGAGCCAGTCCTATCAGCTCCCCTCCACAGCCCAGGAAATGAAATAAAGCCCTTAAGAGTGACTCATCTGACCCACTTTGCTGCAGGATGCGCTGGTGAGGGCTCTCCAGCAGCTCAGGTGCCCGGCTCTGGTGGGCAGAGCTCCCTCAGCGTCAGAGCACTTACTTGGAGCCAGACTGGGCCTGTCCATAGACCCCGTCCTGCTTGCAGCTCATCACAGGCTGGGCATAGACCACGTCGGGCTTGTTGCTCGAGGGGCAGGACAGGGCCCGCGCCGGCACCTTCTTGCTGGTCCTGCTGGTTCCCTGCTGGGTGCTGCAGCTGCTGTAGATGCTCTGGCGGTTGAGGGTGGCCTTGTGCTCGGCGCGGCCGCCGCCGTGGGCCTTGCGCAGGGTGCCGCGGGGCGGCTCGCAGTAGAGGTCGGGCTCGCTGCGGCTGCTCTTGATGTTCTGCACGAAGCAGTAGTCGCTGCCGGCGCGGGGGCTGCACAGCGCCTTGCTGTGCGCCCGGCTGGCCCAGCCCTCCATCTGGCTGTAGGAGCTGTAGCGCCGGCTCTCCACGTCCCGCTTCAGCGTCCCGTTGTAGAGCTGCCGAATACAAACAGCGTTAGGGCTGAGCTGAGCTGGGCACGGCCAGGCTGCCCCTTACCCTCGCCTGGGCCTCCCAAGAGTTTTTGTGCCCAAAATTGATGGGAGGTTTGTCGGAATCCGGGACATCCCTCTGGCTGCCCCTTACCGCTTTCCTGGGCCTCTCAAGCGTTTTCGCGCCCAAAACTGATGGGAGGTTTGTCGGAATCCGGGACATCCCTCTGGCTGCCCCTTACCGCTCTCCTGGGCCTCCCAAGCGTTTTCGTGCCCAAAACTGATGGGAAGTTTGTCGGGATCCAGGACATCCCTCTGGCTGCCCTGGATGGCTCGAGCCCCTGACAGGGGGCTCAGAGACCTTGGCACAGAGCCCAAGACCCCTGTGCCTTTGATTTTGACCCATGGAAAAAATTACCAACCTTATATGAGGAATTACCATGAAATTTTAAGTAGAATGATAGTTAGTTTGTCACAGGGTGAAAAGTAGAATTTTGGGGTTTTTAGAATGGGGGCTCAGGGTCCCAAGCTGAAGGAATTTGGGCATGCCTTGTCCCTCCTTCTCCTTCTTCCTAGCCTCCATCTTCTGGGTGATGGTGACACTTTTGGATTGGATTAGAGTAGGAACACACTGTCTAACATAGGTGGTAGGTATTGGAAAATAATTGTAAATAAAGTACAGCTGGTTTTTAGTATAAAAACACAACACCGCCCTCAAGGGGGGCAGGGTGCCCCTGACTGACCTGCTGAAGGACCTCAGCAGGCCAGGGAAAAAATGTTATAGATAACAGAAAATAAACAAAAACCAGAACAGAAAAATCCTGACTCCTTCTTCGGTTGCCAGGCTGAGAAAAGAGACTCTCTGAGACATCTCAGGGTTGCCAGGAGCACAGAGACCCCTGAGAGAGGTTATCCAATGTGCAGCCCTTACAAAGGAGCCAACCCCCACCTGGGTATCAGGGACACTGAGGGATCAGGATGTGGGATCCAGGAGCTTTAATTAGAACAGAAAGCTGAAACGTGACCCTGGCAATAGAGAAAGTGCTTTATTCCCAACACACAGGGTCTAACCCACCCTGTAACTACAGAAGTCACTGCATATCTCTCACCATCATGGAGCTTGATACCCCATTCTGACATTCCAGCAGTCCCTGCACTTATTTTTAATTTCCTTATGCTCTTTTCTTCCCCTCCCATCTATTAGTTCCTTAGAAAGGGAGTAAAGGGAGTGAAAAATGAGTAAGAAGGGATTCTTGAATCTTGTTTCTTGTGCCAAGAAACAAGTGGAGACAATGAATATCTGCTTATGAGTTACAAGGCGTGTAGTATCTGCTCAGATAATGGGATGCTCCGGGAACAATGGGGAATATGCAATAAAAACTGAGATGACTAAGACAGGAAGTAAAAAAGAAAGGATAAAAGATGGTAAAATAAACCATCTACAATTAGCAAAACAAAAAATGGCTTTAGCTGCCCTGCTGTCAGTTCAAAATGTCTTCACCACTTCATCAGAAGTCCTCCAGATTTGCATCAAGTTTGCCACACCAGGATTGAATTCAATTTTCTTCTGCAATGTTAAACCTTTGGGATGTCACTGCTGGCTTGTGGGAGCCTGCAGGGTTATGTCCAAATGCAGGACAACTCATTCAGGTGTGTACTTCAGAAGGAAAACAAATTAAACTGTTTTAGGGCTGTTTGCCTCATGACACTGAGTTTGTGCTCTGCATCCCCTCAGCAGTCTGGCAAGGAGATCTCCAAGACATACAGCAAATAGGGACAAATAGAACTAAGGAATAAAAGTGCCTTCCCCATCTCCCTTTGATTATCCCAGGAAAGCTCCTCCATGGTCTCCTGTTGGATCAAAGTGGTTTTTCCTCATCCAACTCTAAGCAGTGGCACTTGAGATGCTGCTTTCTGCAAAGGCCACCCAAGGGTCCCTTTGGCTCAGAGAGAAAACTCAACACTGGGTCCTAATAATTTCCTTGGAATTGTGAAAAGCCTGTGCCTGGTGTAATAGTTCATGTCACTGAAAAAAAAATTCCATATTTCCTAACCTAGAAACAGTCTGTGATGGAGAAATAGGAATCCTCTGCTGGCTCACCCTGAGTCCCTCAGCTCTGCCCTAACTCCATCCCAGCCCCAGCACACTCAGCATCATTCCTGTCACCAACACTCTGCAGAATTGTCATTATGTTAATTAATTAAGCCAAATATTTCCATTAACCAACGGATCTTCACGAATGCAGGGAATCCTCTTGTCTGTGTCCCAGAGAGCTGCAGAGGTAACAGCTGAAGCCCTTCCCAAGGGGCTCCCTGCCACCACCCGGGTGGGACTAAACCCTTTAGTCCAGCTCTGCTGATGCCCAGATCACTGTTTTTGAGTAGTTTTCAGACTTTCAGATGTCCATCTAAACAGGTGAATTGTGGCAAGGGGGACAAAAGGGGAGGAGCTTCTCTCTGTGCTTTCTCCAGAGAACACAGAACTAACCTGGTGCTGAGTGGGGTAGGGGCAGGTTTGGAGCCTCCCGCAGAACTCCCTGCAGAGCTCACGGGGTTGGGAAGGACAGGTTGCAGGTGAAAACAAGAGCCGGGGTGAGGCACATCACAGTGGAATGTGATGAGTCTTGGGGGCTCTCTGGCAGTGGGACAAGCCCTCTGCTGCCCAGGATAAAATCCAGGATGGCCACATACACAGGCTCTCTCCATCCCAGGTTTGCTCGGGATGCAGCAGACACACAACAACAGCAAAGTGACCTTCCATGAAGTCATGATTTACCACAGATGTCCTTGTGAGGTGATATCATCCTCATTTCAATTTATTTTCCTGGGTTCAGAAACCCTGGGGACAGTGAGGGATGGACAGGGCTGCAGTGGGAAGGTGCAGGGTGGACTTTGTGCTCAGTGGAGCTGCTGGCAGCAGCCACAGGACACGGAGCAGCTTGTCAGATGTGAGCCCTGCTGGTTTTCTTTATGAGTCAGTTTAAGCTGGGATTATTCTATAGGGCTGTCAGAAGCTTGGCAGAGCTGTGGAGCCCCTGGGCATCTGCTGAAACCAACTCAGGAAGCCTGGAAGAGGAACTCGTTGTTTATCTAAAGCTGGGATTTGCTCTGCAGTGCTCTCACTGAGGGGAGGGGGGAGTCTCTGTTTACTGAGACAGAATCATGGCTTCTCGATTTCCTGCTGGGTTTTAGAGTGGCCGTAGCATTGTCCTCCTCCTTGGCAGCCCCAAGACGGTGAAGCTGTTTGCAAAGACACCTTTCTGCAGCACAGGAGCCCTGGCTGCAAGTCCAAGCAGGTCCCGGCAGGGCGGGGGAGCCTTTTGCAAACTCATGGGAAAATCGTTCCCGTGTGATGTGAAGCTCATTACCAAAGGCAGTCCAGGACTTTTATTGCTGATTCTACCAGATGCTTGGCTGAGCCCATTTTAATCTCTTTCAAGTGGCACGGACCTAATTGGTATCTCAGAATTCCTTTTTGCAGCAGGAGCCTGATCCAACGGCTCCAGATCGATGAGGATTCTCCTGCCAGCTCCAATGGACCTCAGACCTTGAGCCTATGAATCCCTGCACGACCGGGGCTGGCCTGATCACTTCCTGTTCCTGGCAAAACTTCCCCACACTAAAACCTAAATCCCTGTGTTGTATGCTGACCCAGCTAAGTCAGGGACTGTCACTTCTAGCACTAGAGCAAATGTGGCCAAGGGAATGGAATTCCCTGCAGCCATCAGTGAGAGAGGATGCCCAGCAAGGAAGAAGGGAAGCACTCTGTGTTTGCAGAGATGCCATCTCTGAGGGGGAAGGTGTCACACAGTCTGTGGTTTAAAGAGCCGCCTGACAACAGCTCCCAACTTCTGCTGATGCCACTCAGGCTGCAGGAAGCTCTCCCTTTGCAGAAGAGCAGCAGCGAAAGGAAAGAATCAATCTCTGGCCTTCAGACCTCATCAGTGCCCAGATTTCCTAATGTTGGGAACTGCATCTGCCCACTGCCCACGGGTGTGTGCATGGTGTGCCATCCACACCTCTGCCCTTTAGGAGCGTGGGGAAATGCTGGGAAAGACCAGGAAGTCCCTCACAGCGGGGTGGAGACAGAAGGCAGTGATTCCCTCTGCACTGCAGGATCTTTTGAAGGGCTCAGGCTGTCACTGAGGCTTCTCCCCACAGGAGCTGAGAAGTCGGGACAGCTTGGAAGATGTCTCCTGCCATCACACAACTCCTTGGATTGCCAAGGAGCAGCCCAGAAAATCATCCATGTCGTGGGCTCATCCCCCAGTGCGGGCTGCAGGGAGGGAGAGGATTCTCCCATCTACTCTGCTCTTGTGACACCCCACCTGGAATACTCTGCACAGTTCTGGTGCTCCCATCATGAGGACATGGAAGTGTTGGAGCAAGTCCAGAAGAAGCCACCAAGCTGAAAAGGGGACTGGAGCAATTCCCCAGTGGAGACAGGCTGGGACTGTTCAGCCTGGAGAAAAGAAGGTTGTGTGGAGACCTCACAGCACCTTCCAAGATCTGAAGGGGCTACAGGGAAGATAGAGAGGGATCTTTCATCAGCAACTGGAGTGACAAGACAAGGGGAATGGCTTCAAACTGCCAGAGGGCAGCGTTAGATGGGATTTTGGGGAGAAATTCTTCCCTGTGAAGGTAGGGAGATCCTGGCACAGGCTGCCCAGAGAAGCTGTGGCTGCCCCATCCTGGAAGTGCTCAAGGCCAGGTTGGATAGGGCTTGGAGCAACCTGGGATGCTGGAAAGTGTCTCTGCCTATGGCAGGGGGTGCAATGAGATGATCTCTAGGCTCCCTTCCAACCCAAACCTTTCTGCGACCCTATGATCCCATGATCCTGATTCCAGCCATTCCATCAGGCCCTGGCAGTCCCCTGTCTTTAGGCTTTAGGATGCAGGAGGATGCTCAGGTGCAGCCAGGCCACCTGACATTCTTAATTTTAGCATGAACTTCTCCTCCCCACTGTGAAATGAGTGTGTCTGTGTGAGGCCAGGCCTTGGGAGCTGTTCATTCACAGTCAGACAGGGAAGGTAGGGAGGAAGGAAAGGCACTGGAGATGAGCACTGGCAGCACTGCTGCTCCTGTCAGGCCCAGAAAGGAAGTGCTTCCCTCCCTGGCAGCAGCACAGACCTGCCTTTAGATTAATGAGCATTTGTGGTTCTCCAGTTCTCAGCCTGCAGTATGTTCTTGGAACAACAACTGGATTATCCAACACATGAGACAGGTAAATAAACAACTTTAACCTCTTATTTCAGCTGGAATAAAAGTGGTTCCAGAGAAAAGGTCAAAATGGCATTTTCCCAGCCATCAGCTATGAGTCCTTTTCTGTTTTTTTCTTCCATAAACCCTTTTGTTTGGCAGGAAAAGTCTCTGTCCTCCCTCTAGTTTCCAGAGAAGCAGAAGCACAGAGCAAGGTACATCAGCCCAGGAATGACACCCAGATCCAGCTCTGCCTTCCCATGTCAGAGCCCTCCCAGAGAACTGGGTGGTTCTGATTCCGCATCTGAGGACGCCATCAGTTCATTACCTGCCTGGATTTTTTTCCCTTGCAATTTGTTTGTTTCTAGAGCTGCAGACAGAGAAGTGAGGGCTCCGTATAAACACGTCAGGAGCAGGTTTCTCCCAGGCTGGAGGGCAAAGCACAGGAGATGCAACCTGAGCAGGTCCCACCCTGAGTGCTGGGTGGGGAGAGCTCCTCACGCTCCTTGCGAAACCCTCTGAGTGCTGCTCCCTCCATGGCAGGGAGAAAAATTGCAAAACCAGCAAATACATTGTTTATCTATTTCTGAAATGCTCCTTCCCACCTCTCCCAGGAGCTGCCTTTCCCTTTGATTTTTCATCTCTTTTTTTCATTCAGCTGAGCTTTAGGTCTTGCTGGTTCCATTTGCTCTGGCCAAAGAAGGCAGTGTCCAACTTGCTGTTGGACAAGCCTAAAACCTCATGCAAACCTCCCAGGGACACCAGGCAATGATGTGCAGTGACTCTAAATCTTTGTTTTCTCTGGCAAGACTATCAAACCACTGTCTTTTGGGGTTCTTTTAAGCTTGGATGCATTGTCACAATGAACAACAAATTTTGACCTGAAATCCTTATGGAACAAAGCTCCCACTGACAATGAGAGGTTTTGTCCAAAGAGGCAAAGGCAGGCAGGGACAACAGTGACCATCTCTTGTTCAGATAATGCTCTTCAGAGAGAAAGTTCTAACACTTCGCCCCACAGGGGAGTTTTGGTTAAAAATATTCCTACAGTCTCTGGTGCAGAGGGATCACCAGTGCATATTTCTCATTAGTGCCATAACAGGTGTAATTACTGCAGATAACTGCTTTAATCCAGCACCACCAGACCAGCCAAATATTCCTTGGTCTGGGAGCATGGCTGCTCCTAGAGCCATTGCTAAAGTAACACCTGGCTCCCCCCTGGAAGAGAGACACTGAGGGGCTGGAGCTTGACCAGGTAAGGGAACAGAGCTTTGGAAGAGACTGGAGCACCTGGAGTGGCTGAGGGAGCTGGGAAAGAGGCTCAGCCTGGAGAAAAGGAGGCTAGGGGGGACCTTGTGGCTCTGCACAACTCCTGACAGGAGGGGACAGCCTGGGGGGGTTGGGCTCTGCTCCCAGGGAACAGGGACCAGACAAGAGGAAATGGCATCAAGTTGTGCCAGGGGAGTTTCAGGTTGGACATCAGGAGGAATTTCTTCATGGAAATGGCTGTTAAACATTGGAATGGTCAGCTCAGGGCAGCGGTGTGGTCACTGCCCCTGGAGGTGCTCAAGAAATGACTGGACCCTGCACTCAGTGGTGATGGATCAAAGGTAGGACTCAATGATCTCAGAGGTCTTGTCCAACCTCAGTGATCCTGTGAGTCTGTGAAAACCCCAGCTCAGCTCTGTGGGGATAAGGATCTGCTGGAGACAGGACACATCTGAGATTCCCTCCCCAGCACATCCAGGGTCTGTTTGCCCTCGCTGGGGGCAGTGCTGGGGGGACACACTGGACACATCCACACTACATGGGGGATTTCCTTCTCGTGGAAGCAGCAGCATGGAGAGCCAGGTAGGCTCTGTACCTTGTCCTGGTCCTGCCTGATCTTGGTCATGCTGTGGGACCTGGGAATGCCCCAACTCCCTACCAGTGATGGACCTGCCAACCCAGCAGACTCAGGCAAGAGTTGGGTAAGAACTGAGCCTCAGAGGTCCTTGCTGGTAGAACCCCACATGCTGCCCTCTGTGTGTTTAGGATTTGTTGTGCCTCTCCACAGCTGTACCCTCAGTTGGGGCGAGCACCAAGGTCCCTGAAACCCATGGATCACCTGACTGTGGCTGTGGCTTTGCAACACTGCTGGAAAGACTCTATTTTTGGGGTGAACTGAGCTGTCAGAGACAAGAGCCTCATGCTGAGGCTTCTGGCATGACTGCACTGCTCTAGGTGCCCAGTCTAGCCTCCTTAACCCTCCCCCGGGTTTGTCTGTGTAAATCGTGGTCACCACTGACCCTCCTGTGGGACCTGAGGTGTTGCTCACACCAGGAGACAGTTCCTGAGGCTGGAGGGCTTTGGTAACTGCTGGCCACTCACAGCTCATAGTGACAGTAGGGTGACAAATATCTCTAAGGTTTCACAGCACCTGGGTTGAGGTATCACCCTGACACAGAGGGGTTTGCAGTCACGGATCCTCCTGTTACTGCCTCCCAGTGTGGTATCTGAGCAAAGAAATTCCTGAAGGCTGAACATCCTTGAGAGCTGTGCCAGCCCCTGACACATGAGGCAAGGAAATGCTGCAGCCAGGAGCAAACCCACTGCCCTCCAAGTGCCTCCTGGAGAGGCCTCACTGGCTCAGTGTTCCTTGCACTGGCAGTGAGAAGGTGTTTGCTGGGGACAGCAGTGCTGCAAAGGAGACAGCCTGCAAGGGGAATTAACAGAAAAAAATGTAATTTTTAATAATATGTGAATCAGAGTCTAATCCAAAGTGTTAGACACAAAGAATTATAGAATCATTAAATTAGAAAAGCCCTCTAAGATCAAAGAGTCCAATCATCAACCCAATACTGCCACATTCACCCTAGACCATGTCCTCAAGAGCCACATCCACAAGCTGTTGAACGCTACTAGGGCTGGGGACTCCACCACTGCCCTGGACAGCCTGTTCCAAACTGACTGATCCAGAAAGAGCTCTTCCTCCAGATCCATCACTTCTCTTACTCTAATATTTGAACATCAGTCTCACAAGATTGGGAAGAACACACAGAAGTGAAAAGTGAAATTTCCAAGAAGACACAAAACAAGACAAAAGGAGGAAGCCAGGGATAGCAGCTTCTAAGAGCTGTGGGTGGGACAGGACACCTTTAGTGTCACCATCTGAGGCAGTGCCTTAGATTAGGGCACTCCAACAGCAGTGTCTCAGGTGCGGGTGCTGTGGAGCAACACCCTGAAAATGGATTTCCTGCTGCACCTTTTTAACTCCGGGGGGACTGGGGGTCAGTCATTCCCCTCAGTATTACAGTGGGTCACTTCCCTGGAGTATCTGAGTTTGCCTGTGCACCTCAAAGGTCTTTGCCACTTTTCAAACACATTCACAGCACCAGCTCCAGCTGGAAATAAGTCCAGCAACTTTGCCTTCAAAAATAGATTTGCTTTATCTTTGGTGTCACATCTTACAACCCAGGAATTACAAACAGGAAACATTTTTTAGGAAGCCCAGAACCTGAACAGACTTCAAACAGGTCTGTAGACAACAGCTGAAGTTATCCCAAGCTGGAGGCTGGTGGCGGATGTGTGGAACCTTTAATACTGTCTGGAAAAGCAGAATGGAGGAGGCTGCTCAGTGTGGTTGGGGAGTCTGGTGTCTGTTGAGCTCCTTAAGCACATTTAGGCTTGAGGTTATGTGTCCCAAAGTGCCAGTGGCACCTGGGACTGCTTGCCTCTGAGTGCAGTCATCTCCTTGTGCACTCATCTCCCTGCTTCATCCAGCTCCAGTGGCAGGAGATAGGGATCCAGGGGGGCTGATTCATCCTGACCTGACAGATCACCCAGGTGGAGGAGATGAATCACTGCCCCTACCTCTGCCTTTGTTGGCCAGGGGAGGAGTCAGACAACTTGTCAGGACTAAATGGCTGATTCTCAGATAGACTCAGGTAAGACAAAGTTTACTGTGAATCCTTCACAGGTCCCAGTCCTTTTTGCTGAAGTAACCCAAATCCTGAAGACCTTGATCAAAAATATTTAGAATTAAAGACCTGCATGACACTTAAATTTGGAGAAAGACCTTCCCTCCTCAGTAAGTGCAGAGGAGTGTCTCAGAGAACAGACAAAGCTGCCTAAATCCCTGGTGAGCCTGAAGGGACTAAACTGTTGTGTCCACAGGACTCTGGCGTCTAATGGAGGTCCTGAACTTCATCACCTTCATCACCTTCATCACCACCTTCCAGCTGCTCCCCAGAACACAAACGCTGCTGACTGATACCCCCAGCAGCCAGTGGCATGCCCACCTACCCAGCATTTGTCCAGCTGCCATAATGACTAGGAACAAGATCAGGAACTAACAACAGGAAACAATAACCCTCACTCCAGCAGCAGGAGCTGAAGCACCACCTTACCAGCATGAGCAGAGCCTTGCCTTCCTCCCTCTTTAATAAAAAACCCATCTACAAACCCTTGGAACAGCTGAAACAGAGCAATTTTGCTTGGACAAAGCACAACAAACTCCATTCAGGAATCACAATAGGCAAACAGTAACATATCATCAAAACAAAACATCCCAATTGTTTGAGTCGTAAAGCTCACATGCTCCACCTCTGCCTCGGGAACTGCCTCAGTTGCACTTTTGTAGTGGCCACAAAAACCCTGCCTGGTTACCATGGCTGGACCCTCTGCAGGGCTCCACCACTGTCTTAGGGATAGAGACAGGACACCTGGATGGATGGACCTGTGCTCTGACCCATTACAGAATCCCAGAATGGTTTGGGTTGGAAGGGCACTCAAAGTCCATCTCATTCCACCCTGCCATGGGCAGGGACACCTTCCACTATCCCAGGTTGCTCCAAGCCCTGTCCAACCTGGCCTTGGGCACTTCCAGGCATGGGGCAGCCACAGCTGCTCTGGGCAACCTGGGCCAGGGCCTCAGCACCCTCACAGGGAAGAATTTCTTCCATCCCTCTCAGGGAAGAAAATCCCATCTAACTCTGCCCTCTGGCAGTTTGAAGCCATTCCCCGTGTCCTGTCCCTCCATCCCTTGAAATAATCTCTCTTCACCTTTCCTGTAGCTCCTTCAGGTACTGGAAGGCCACAGTACGGTCACCCCAAAGCTTCTCTTCTCCAAGATGAACAATCCCAACTCTCCCAGTGTTTCCTCACAGCAGAATTCTCCATCCCACTGATCAACTTGGTGCCTCCTCTGAATAAACTTTTCCCATCTGGGGACAGGAACCCCCCTGGCTGGGATTTAACCAGCATAAGAAAGGACACTGAAATGGGCCAACAGACAGGCTGGAAATAAACATTTCAAAGATACTCCAGGGCTCCCAGTTTTCCTACTGAACACCCAGTGATGCAAACTCAGCAAGTGACACCACTGCCTCGAAGCCATCATGCTACAACAAGGCCAATTAGGAAAGACCAAGGTAAATCCTTCTGAAGCTGAGGAATGCTGGTGCTCTGAACAAGCAGAGGATCTGGCAACCACCAGGAAAAGCTGCAGCCCTGTCTGTGTGCTTGGAGCCACCAAAACCTTTCCTGGTTCAAGCCTTTGATGGCTGACACGGAGCTGCTTTACAGTCCCAGGGTTGTTGAAAGGAGTCCTTTGCTTTTCTCATATTCAAATCCCAGATCTGTGAATTGCTCCTTTCTACTTTAGAGCTGATGAAAAGCAGGGAACAACAGAACACAGGCCTGAAATGGAGGGGCACAAGTTGTCTCAGCGGACTGTGGAGTGGTTTGGAGCGATTCCCTGTGTACCAGGGGTCTGTCCCCAAGGACCAGGAGCTCTGTGGAATGTCCAGACTCACACTGCACAAAGACAGGTACCATCTCACCTGTGCTTTTTCTGGAAATCTGCAATAATTTTTTTGGAAACCACTGTGGAAGAACTGGACCCACTTTTTTGCAGGCACAGAATATCTGGGAAGGGTCTGCAATAGCACTGAGTTTGGGAGCAGCAGCACAGCAGTTCTAATGCAAGTCCCCTGATCCACATTCCCCAGCCACATTCATGCATTCACATCCATGTTTTGGTGCACAGGAACAAAGATGGGAACCCCTGGATGTGCTCCAGACTTGAACTGAGCTGTGATAGTCTGAACCCAACCCTGATCCCTCAGGCAGCTTCCAAACTCTTGTGCCATTTGATACCAACCCACAGATGCAAACTAAATCTTGTTCACTCTAAAATCCCCACAGAAAGCAGCTGTGGGACCCTCAATTCTCCTCCTCCATTGCACTGAATCCCTTTCTAGGAGGGCTAGGATCCCTCTCAGGCAAGTTTCTGAAGCACTGTGACCTCCCCTCATGACTGTGAGATGTTCTTCCTGTCCAGGGGACCTCAGACCATGCCACAATCCCAGATCAAGGAGTGTCTTACCGGGTAGCCCCAGTTGCTGTTTCCTGTCTGGGTTTTGGTGTAGTAGCTGCCCCGGGATGTCCCGTAGCCATAGCCATCAGCTAAACCATCATACATGGAACCTGCAAATGGAAAAGGCATGGTCAGCATGAGAAAGCATTCCCAGGAGAAAGGATTCCCAGCAGGTGCCTTTCAGAGCACAAAGCTTTTTTTAACAGCAAGATTAGTTACGAAAAAGTGACATTTATAAATCTCAACAGGAACATAGGGAATACAGGCAGGAAGAGGAGCACTTGTCACTGCTGGGAACTCCAGCCCTCAAACCACAGACCCCCTAGGCCTCACCAAGGTTTGCAGCACAAAAGACCAAGTGCCATAAAAACCCAAAGCAAAGGAGCAGAAAGGCTCAGAGATGGGGACAGTATCGGACATCATGGAATCCCAGAATCCCAGAATGGTTTGGGTTGGACCTCAAAGTTCATCCAGTTCCACCCTTGCCATGGCAGGGACACCTTCTGATATCCCAGGTTGTTCCAAGCTCTGTCCAACCTGGCCTTGGGCACTCCCAGGGATGGAACACAGCTTCTCTGGGAAACCTGGGCCAGAGCCTCACCACCCTCACAGCGAGGAATTCTTTTCAAAATCCCATCTAACTCTGCCCTCTGACAGTGGGAAGCCATTACCCCTTGTCCCGTCCCTCCAGGTCCTTGTAAATAATCTCTCCATGTTTTCTGTCAGTTCCTTCAGGTACAGGGAGGCCACAATTAGGTCACCCCAAAGCTTCTCTTTTCTAGGGCTGAACAATCCCAGTTCTCTCAGCCTTTACTCACAGGCAAGGAGTTCCTCTGATCAACTTGGTGGCCTCCTAGTTGGAGTATGAGAGGAATCTGATGATATTTTGTGCTACATGTCCCAGAATATCTGGCCATAGAAGACTTGTAGTAAATACAATTTCTCTATCTGAAGGCAAAACCCACCCCTGACCCTTTCACCAGTCCAATCCATGTCTGAATCCTACCAATCCCATCAGCACGAGCAGCCTAAGCAAGACTTGCTAAAATCTATCAATGATCACTAACAAACACCATGGATAAAGGATGATCCAGTCTATTTAACACCTGGGGATCTAAAACAGTCAAAGACTACAAAACCTCATTGCACTCTTTGAATTCCAGTCTTGTTCTCTAAAAGATCACTTTGTGAGTCTATACTTTCTTTTCCTGAAAATGTATAGAGCTCCATCATTATTTTTGGGATGCTAGAGGAATAAATGAGACTGGATCTCAGACTGTTTTTTAAAGATGCAAATATCTTGGGTCAGGACCAGCCATTTTTCCTATTTCTCAGTGCTTTAACCAGAGTTTGGATTTACCTACCCCAGCCCTTCCAAGAGCTCTCCCAGCAGTCTCTGACACTGCAACCTTTAGATCCCTCCTAAAAGTATTTTATCAATGCTACATTCATCACTACAAGACAAATGAAGTGATTTAGGGTGATTTCAGTTTCATTTTCAGAAGTGCTCAATAATTGTGGCATCCCAGGTCCCGTTATGAGGAAGTGCAAACCCTACACTTCAATTAACTTCCAGGGGAAGCTCTGAATGTCTAACAAAGTACAAAATCAGGACTTACCTGTCCTAACTTATGCACCTAAACTGGTGGGTAATGTCAGAAATATCCTAATCTCTGTGATTGTTTGATAAGACTCATCTCTGAGATAAACTGGATAAGCTCGACCACAAAGGCCCTGGAGCCACTCAGGTCTACTCCAGCCACTGATCCTTGGAATAAACCTTATTTATTGCCCTGCCTGAGGCATTCAGAACCTGTTATGGTGATTTGGTTTGTGGCTAAAAATTCTTGCATTTTCTCAGGAAGATGATTCCTGTGGATGTGGTGTAATAATGAGATTTGCTTTCTATTGTCAGGAGGACTGCACCTGGAGAACATCCCTGGATGGAGAACAGGCAACAGCCAGGTTGGCTCCCAGCCCTTCCCCTGTGCAGGAAACCATAGGAGCTCCTTTTCCATAGTCTGGAGACTTGGTGGGCACTGCTGCTCACCCAGATCTCCCCAGCCCCAAGTGCCTCATGCACATAAAGCTCCACAGCACTTGCTGATAAGACAAAGAAGTGGCTATGGAAATGCAATGGGAGATTCAGTCATGTCCTTCACCTTGTGCTCACTTTCCACCCTGGGATTTCCTTTCAATTCCACATCAGGACATCAGTGTTGGGCCTCAGCAGCAGCAAGTCAGTGCTGGAAGTGGTGAGTTTGGGCCAGGTGATTCCCCAGGACACAGAGTTATCTGATAACCATAATTCTGAGCAGGAAGGTAAAGCCATTCCATGATAAATTCCTGGGAATGCCTTCTTCAAATCTGCCTCTTGTTCTCTGTAAACATTCTGTAACTGCAGGTTTGAGCACCTGGAGCACTTTCCTGAGTGAGCAGCTGTAAAAAGGGGTTCTGTGCCTGACTTACAGGTCCCTCTGACCAGTCCTGCCCGGGGGCCACACTTTTCCTTTCAGGATCTGTTCCTGCCATGCACTCCAGACTTTGGGGTTAGAGCAAGGAGATACCCAAAATAAGCCAGTTTAGGCACATCTGTAACTTTCTTCAATAAATTCACTGCTACATGGCCAAATTCAGGAGATCAGGCACTTGGTTCAAGGTTGTGTTCTCCAGCAGGGAAAGGTTGCCTTCACCTCCCAGAAGTTGTACCCAAGAGCTTATAAACACAGAATTATACAGAACCTCAAACATTCAAGGCATTTTGAAGTCACCCTGCTGGTTGGAGAAGATGTTTCTCCTGCCACCACTCAACTGGAATTTATTGCTTGGAGACCTCAGTATTGAGACCAGGAAGAACGTGGGGATTTTCTGGTGGAGGTAGCTGAAGAAAACCTGATCTTTGTGCAGGTTTGGGCATTTCTCTGCTTGGTTCATCGTGACAGACAGCTTGACAGCCAGCATCCCCAGCCCTCAGGAACAGGAAGGAGACCCCTCTTTTCAAACACCTCAAGAGTAAAGACCACACAACCTGGTCACAGGTCCTTGGAATTTGTGATAAACCCAGGCAATCACAAAAGACCATTTGGATCCAGGGTGAAATGCTCTTAGTAGGAGGTGCCCCCCTCGTGCTTTTTTCTGACTGTGTCCACAGGTCTGTGGCCCAAGTTTAGGTCCCTGAAAGGCCCATGTGCACTTGGGCAAACACACAGAGTCAGTAACACAGAACCACGGAATCATAGAACCACTGAGGTTGGAAAAGAGTCCAACCATTTCCCCAGCACTGCCACGTTCACCACTAACCCATGTCCAAAGTGCCACATCCACACATCTTTTGAACACTCCCAGGGTGACCCCACCAATGCCCTGGGCAGTTGTGCCAGGGCCTGACCACCCTTTCCTTGAAAAAATTCTCCCCCAAATACAACCTGAACCTCCCCTGGCCCAGCCTGAGGCAGGTCCTTCTTGTCCTGTCCCTGTTCCCTGGGAGCAGAGCCCAACTCCCCTGGCTGCCCCTCCTGTCAGAAGTTGTGCAGAGCCACAAGGGCCTCCCTGAGCCTCCTTTTCTCCAGGCTGAGCCCCCTTCCCAGCTCCCTCAGCTTTCCTCATGACAGAGGACCCTCAACAGCTGGGACAGAGTTGCAAAGACGTGGCAAAACAACACAGATGAGGTGCAACCTCTCAGTTACCATGTGGGCAGAAAACAAGGCTGAAGGCTGCTGAGATTTCCCCCTCCCCGAATTATCATTCCCCCATGACATCTCCTTTAAAACTTAGACACTTTAAAATCTCTTTTATCTTTAGTGGGACAATTCATGAGGGTAAAATTCAATTACAGTGGATAAGAAGTGCAAGACCTTGCAGTGTATCTCTGTGAACCCCCCTACGCTGCTCCCACTGCCATCATTCCCTTTTCCATCCCTGTTATCCATTATTGCAGAGCAAACTGAGGCTGCCATTGAATCCAGGGTAGCTATTCTTGATGAGTTATTTCCTTTCCTCAAAGACAACTCTCCTCTCTTGCAGCTGGCACTGCTGGCAGGAGGAGAGCTGTGCTACAAGTGTCATTTTCCCAAAGCCAGCTGGACACACAGAGCCAACGTGGAGATTGTGGAAAAGGATTCTGTTAATAAATATTAATCTGTGGCAGGGAAAGGCAAGACAAGAACCCGTCACTGGCAGTGCAGGCTAGGCAAGTTAAATCATAAACTATGCACGGCTTTAAACAATAAGGATGATTAAACATAGGAAAAACACATGGAGAGCAGAGGCCTGTGGGAGGCACAAAGCAAAGCCTAGGTGCCTTCTAGGAGAGAAGTGTCAGTGAAATCCAGACATGGAGATTCCTGCAGCAATGACAAAACTCCAGTTCTGCCTTCTGGCCTATGAGCTAATGGGGTTTTTTGTATCACAAAAATCTAAGATTTGTGGAAGAGCGGAACCTTTCACTGAATCATCTCACGCTGTGGGAAGTTATGGAAGTCTTCAAAAGACTTTTTATCCCCCAAATCTCATCTTCCCTTCACACCAGAGTCCTGATCCCCACCAAAGCTAGATGGGGTCCCATCAGACCTTGGTGGAATTACACTCCTCTTAGCCCCAGCCAACGCAGAAACTTCTCAATCCCAGATCAGCCATAGGACAGTTGGATCTGACACCCCTTGGATGTGCCTCCTCAGTGACAAATCACTGGCAGAACTTTCCTTTAGCCAGAGGACTTTGTAGAGCAGAGCTAATGGCTACAAGGAGCTGGTTCAGCTTGGCCTGGCGTTTTCCTCTGCCACGCTACTGAAATTATTTTTCTCTGGAAATGTGCATTACTCACAAATTCAAGGGGAGACATTTAGTTTGGTATTGCCATGGGCAGAAGGACAGATAAGCCCTAGAGCAGAGCCCACAGACCCCACCCCAAGGAGGGCAGAGCCCACAGACCCAAGAAATCCCAGACTTCAATGCCACCCTTGGGAACAGCTGTAGCTGCTGTGCTGAGCCAACCCCCACTGGGTTCAGAAGTATTCTGCTGGCAGCAGTTTTCTGCCCACTGTCCCACCCCAGTGCACACCAGTTTGGGCCCACAATGGCCACCTTGCCCTGGGAGACACCAGATCTCCTAAGTGGCCACAAGACCTTGACCTGCTGGACTGCAAATCACCAGCTCATTTATAGTTCCATCAATCACTGGGATAATGAGGGAGTGTGTGCTCCCCCCTCAAGGAACTCCAGTGGTGGGACACAAAACCCCCACCCTGCTGTGTATGTGAGGATTCCATGTCCATGTTCCCCATCCTACACACACCAGGACACGGTTCCTGTAGGTGGGGAAAGCTCTGGGCCTCGCTCCAGCTCCCGCTCAAACCACAGCTCCAAACACAGCAACAAACCTGGACCTGGCCCAACAGCTGCCCAGCCCCACTCTGGGACTGTCTGGGAGCAGAGGGAACAAAGCACTTGGGCACTTGTCAGGGTGCTTTGGGACTTCCCCAGCTTGTGCTGCCTCTGAGGACCATCTCTGAGAAACCCTAGGGGATGCAGGGAGCTGAGGTTGGATGAGGGTTTGAACAGGCAGAATCCATGCTTAACAGACCCACATAGGTCTGTCTCTTTGTAGGAAAAAGTAATTTTTCTCATCAGGGCTGCCCACCTGATCTTTGGACAAGAGCAGTTAAACCCAACACCTGAAAGCTGAGTCTGACCCACCAACCAGGAGACAGCCCTGGGAACAAACAGCAACTTCTCACCCTTCTGGGAATCCATCCAGGAATGCACTGGGATGAATCAGCCCCCAGCACCTTTGCTGGCCAACCACCCCTGGTGGGAATGAGGGGAGGGGGGGCCTGGGCCCTGTACTTGGAGGCAACTCCTGGGAGTGGGATGTGACTCAGCTTCCCTGGGACACAGAAACCAAAGCTGCACATATCCACGCAATTCCCATTCCCAGACATTCCCCAAAGTGTCTGGAGGAGGGGTTTAGCTCGTTGAGCAGAAACTGGCAATTTGGGAATGTGCTTATGTTTTTTTTTTTCCCAGAGGTTTCACCTGGGCTCCTCTCCAAGCTGGATAATCCCCCTCTGCCTCCCTTCCTTCCTGCCTATGGATCCCTCTGCCTGCTACCCTCTCCATCCAGAGCCCCTCAGCCAGCCTGCTGTGTATTTTATTTTGTCAGGTCTGTCACTGTAACACCTTAAGCAATAAAACCTCTGGAGGTGGGAGGAGATTCCCATCTTCCACTTTGGTGGCAGAGGAAAGCTCTCCTTGCCCCAGCCCCCCTCACCTGTTGGAGACTGTGTCGACAAAAACAGAGGAAGCAGGGATTTGTTCCTGGCACAGCCCACCTGCCCTCGCTCTGGAGATGCTCCATTCCCTCTGTTCCAGCAACTGCAATTCCTAGAGCTGGGATGGCTCCCGAGGAAGCACCACCTCCACACTTCCCCCAGCAGCCTACATCCACCCAGCTTCTCTTGCTAATCCAGCCCCAAATATGTCTCTGGACCACGGCAGCTCACCAGCAGAGGATTCAGCCTCACAATGCAGCTTGGAAGAGCTGCTGGACAAGGCACAGCTCCCGAAGGAGGTATTGGAGGCTGGCCCAGCTCACCCAGGACCCCCCTCCATGCTGCTCACTCCAGACTCAGCTGAATGCTCAGTCCCAGCTCCAGCACCCCAATGGCCCCCAAAGCCTCGGGATTTCCTCTCCCTGGTGGACTCAGCCAGGCCAGAGCTCTGTGGCTGCTGGAAAAAGCACCTCCAAGAGCCAGGAAGTTTTGCACAGAGGTTGTCACAACCCTCTGAGTTTGCAGCTTCCAGCTGGGGAATGCTGGGCTTTACCTCCAGATCAGCTTTCTCCAGATACAAGGATGGCAGAGAAAACCATTTGCCAAGCCTTGATCCAAAGAGGAGGGGGTTCCAGGGGGACACTTGGCTGCAGGACTCAGCTGATTGTTTCTGTGGCACATAGTGCACAGAGGTGGAGCGGCCGCCTGGACCCCAACATAGGCAAAGTGGAGGGGGCTGTGAAACACCCCCCCCACCCAACACCAGGGACACTTCTCCCAACTCATCTCCTTCCTACCACTCCCACCGGGGTGCCAGAGACTCCACACTTCTCAGCCTGCCAATGGGAGATGTGTTGGGAGTTCTGGAGGTTCATCTCGAGCTGAGGTTCCTGTCCCGTGTGTGGGCACAGCCTCCTGCTCTGCACCTGCCCAGCGCTCAGGAGCAGCAGAACTCCAGCCCCAGCCCACGGCAGGGTGGAGGAGGAGCACTGTCAGCTTTGCCATCCACAGGAGGGGGTGGAGGGGAATTCCAGCCATGGGGGCACTTGCAGAGGAAGGATTTGCAAAACCAGACAGCTACTCCAGCTTGAGAGCCAGGGAAAAATTAGTTATAGCACACCCTGAAATGTCCAAGTGCCTCAGGGATGTGGAGCAGAGCAGCACTCCCAGGGATCAGCTCCACCCAGGAAGGAGTTGATGCTTCCAGCTCTGTGTCTTGTCCTAAACCCTTCCATCCAGTGCAGCACCACCTGCCTGAGGTGAGCCAGGAGAGAAGCAAAGCAATCTGTCCCCCCTCCACAAACCCCAGCAAGGCACCCCAAGCACCAGCCCTGCCCCGAAGGCTCCCTGGCTGCGGGACTTTACCTCGGTTTGAGTGGCCCAAGCTTGACGACACTGACGACTTTTGCTTCTGCCTCTTGACCGTCATCATCACCTGCTCCTGGACGCGCTGCTTGCCCGTGCCCTTGGTTTTCAGCTTGTGGTCCGAGGGCAGGGCCAGCGTGGAGCTGGCCTGGTCCTGGAAGCACTCGTAGGCCAGCGCCGTTTTCAGCGGGGAGTGGAGCATGGCTGGAGGCCGCGGGCGCGGGGCTGCACTCGGCTCGCACGGACAACACGGGGCCACCGAACACCGTCTGTGCTGGGCTTAGTCCCCCGAAGCCCTCCTTGCCATACGTCCCCTGGCCCAGGGTGTCTCAGGGCTGCTGCTCGCAGCTCGGCTCCCCGGCGTGTGAGCAGTCACACCCTCTGCCAGACTGGATATACAGCCCTGCCCGCACACACCCACGCCTCCCGCCAGCCCCGGCACCCCGAGCCGCTACGGGGCCTGCCCGGCCCCGGGCCTGCCCGGCCCCTGCCCAGCCCCGCGGGCCGCGGCCGTGCCGGTGGGCAGGGTGGGGGGCTCCAGGGCTGGGCATGGCCACTGAGAGGGGTCGGGGTGAGGCTCTGTGGGTCTGGGTAGGAAACGGTGCTCCCCGGGGGCTGGAGCATCTCCCACACGGCTCCTCTTGGGTTCCAGTGTTTCCCTCAGTCCCAACTGCACGAGCCCAGGTCTCAGTGCCAAGAGAGGGCCCTGCCTGCAGGAGCGATGCTGCCCACAGCGCCTGTTCAGAGCCCAGCTCTGCAAGCACAGGCTGCAAATTCACCCTTCCAAACCCGGGAATGCAGGATTCCTGCAGAACACCGGCTCCAGGGGTCAGGGAGGCTCCTGACAGGTCCCCTGGAGAGTCAGGGCCATCCCCCCGAGGGTGTCCCACTTGTCTGAGAGACAGGCCCATGGGGAAATCAGGGCACAGTTGAGGCAATCTTTGCACACAGCTTAGGGTAGCAGGGAGGAAAAGAGAAAATTTAGCAAGAAGAGGAGATAAAATGGCTGTGCAAGAAATGACATGCCAGGCTATGAATGGGAGCAGAGAGTTCTCCCTCTGCCAAGCCACACTGCAGCAACTCGTTTGCAGAGAACCGAGCACCTCGCTGCTGGTGTGACCAGTTTCAGGTCACAGCAAGTGCTGACAAAGCTCCTGCCAAGCCACAGGAGGCTGATACAGGAGAAGAGGAACAGTCCCCATCAGGAGGGAGGCTGAGGAGAGGATGCCCAGGGCAGAGGCTTCCTGGGTGCCCCAGGACCAGGACCTGAGTGCTTGTGCCAGCACTCAGAGGAGCAGAGCCCTTTGTGCTGCCAGATGGGATCAGCTGTGGGAGAAAAGATGTGCGGAGTTTCTCTCCAGTGTGCCCAGGGTCTGACCTGGTGCTTTCACTCCCATCCATCAGGTTTTGTGTTTCTCTGGTGGTTTGTGTCCACCTTTCATGTTTTGTAGGAACAAGAACAGCATCAGAAAGCACAGAGCAGGTGCCTGAGAAAGATGAACTTTGTACACTGTCCTTTTCCATGCTCCAGGATGCTCCTCCCATGAAACCCAGGAGCAGAAGGCCAGGTTTTGTCAATATGACACAGAAGCAGAGCAACTGGAGGGTATTTATTTGCCTTTGGTCCCCTCTCCCCACCTTCCTTGATGCCTCACCAAGGGATGCAGAGGCTTTACTCTGCTCCATCAGCCGACCAGCATGCTCAGGCAAGGCCAGCCTGGAGGAGGGCGGGTGCTGCCCAGGGCCGGGTGGGTGATGCCAAGTGGGATGAGTGGATGGAGTGGATAGGGTGAGTGAGTGCCCTCCTTTCCTGCTGCTCCTGAGCATTTCCCAGGTGGGGATCAGGCTGTGCTGTCCCGGTGCAGGCAGGAGCAGCACAGCAGCAGTGCCTGGCTGTTGTTTTCCCCTGCCCCACTTGTTTCTCCTGAAAGCTGGATATCGATGCCAAGCGGTGTTTTCGCAAATCAATGACAGGCCGTCAGCGTCAGGTGGCTTCTGCACAACAAAGTGCCAGCTGTCGCAAACCTGTAATGTCACTTGGCCCGGGGCGAGGAACAGCCCTGTCCCTGTCCCCGCGGGAGAGCCGCGTGTTTATCGCATCCCGTCACTGCGCTCTGGCATCTCCCGGTTTCATAACTCGCCCAAATTGCTGAGCTGGGCTGCGGAGCTGCGGACAGGGAGCTCAGGGAGGCTTTCAGGAAACAATGGTTTCTTGGGGCGAGTTTGCACGGTTTAGCCCAAGGGAGGGAATCTCCCGGGATTCTCCAATAGATTCCAAACCCGTATCTGGAAGAGCAAAAGATGCTTAAACGAAGGTTTATATTGCAGTTGTGCGCAAACTGCGTCCTGGGATCGGGCTGGGGGTGTCCCCGAGGGGGGCACGGGAGCATCATCCCGGCCAGCCCAGCGCAGCCCCGGCGCAGCAGCAGCAGCAGCGCTTTCATCCAGCACCGCCCCGAGCAAATTCCCTGTCTGCCTTTGTGTCTGGAGCTCACGGGCACAGCGGGCAGGGCTGAAAGGGACGCAAAGCCGTGCCGAATTCGGGGTGCGATGGGCAGAGGCCGGGGGTTAATGGAGTCAGTGTCATTAAGGACGCGGGCGGAGGTCCGGGGGCTCGGGGTCCCGGCGCTGCCCGAGCGCGGCCAGCAGCGCATGGCGAGGCCGTGACTCACGCTCCGCACCCACTCCGGGACACGCCCTGTGCATCTGGGCTCTTCAAAGCATTTTTGAGAGAGTTCCTGGGATTCCTGCCAGCTGCCTGATCGCAATCAAAGCGCTCGCTGGCCCAATGCTGCTCCCAGAGAGGCGCAGGGTGCCTGTTCAAACTTGTCGGGCGCTCCTGAGTTGGAAGTGTCTGAGGCGCGCTCGAATTCTCCTGGGGGGAATAATTGTCCCCAGCCCCGGTGTCAGGAAGTCCTGCTGCTGGGGGTTACTTCAGCACCGGGGGTTGGTGCTTCCTTCAGACAGGTGGTCGCCAGGAAGGGCAGAGGTGCAGATGCTGGGAATTCTTGTATTTCCCAGGAAAATGCCGTTTTCTGCACAGTGACTCATCCTCGCCCCAGCGCAGCTGAGACTCTCCAGAGCCTGGCAAGGTTCTGCAGGAGGGAACCTGCTCTTCAGACTTGCACACCTTGGTTTCATTCTGCCTGCCTTGAAAGTGTCTCTTTTGTGGGACCAGAAAGCACCATAGGAAGGGGGCAGATGGAGAGTTCAGACCCAGCAGAGTAACAGGATACGGCTGGAAGGGAACGTGGAGCTGCCATGGTGAGGAAAGCCAGCCAGAAGCCTGCTAAGACTTGTGGCAAGGCTGTTCTTGAGCAAAACCTCCCCTCCACTCCTTGCACATGTGTGGCACTGAGAGGTTTTTGGGAAGGTGCTGAAGGCAAGAAGGCAACAGTGCCAGGCAGGTCATGGGCTGGCCCGTGGCAAAGTGGGGACACTTCTCCAGCCCCAGAGATCTCCCAGTGTGCATGGGAGCTTGGAAGAAAGGAAATCCCTGATTTCTTCCCAAAACAAAAGGATGCATCAGGCAAAGCAGCTGCATCTGGCCAGCTGAAAGCCTGGGCTGCATAAGGGAGATAAAAGACCCGGGAACATCACTGAGGTGTTCCCTGACAGAAACGTGGAATGTGTGAGTTAGGAAGGGGCTGCCCCTCTGCCCAAAGCAGGGCTGAACCAAGGCAGGGCACACTTGCTCCAGATGTTGTCCAGTGGAGGTTTGATGGAGATTCCACAGCCACTCAGGCCTCTCTCCCAGTATTTGACTGTCCTCACGGTGAATTGTTTTTCAGGTATCTAAAAGGAATTTCCCATGTCCCAGCTTGTTCCTGTTGCCTCTCCCCATGCACCTCAGAAGGTGTGACTCCACCTTCACAGAATCCCAGAATGGATTGATGGACTTGGAACTGACCTCAAAACCCATCCAGTTCCACCCCCTGCCACAGGCAGGGACACCTTCCACTATCCCAGGTTGCTCCAGGCCCCATCCAACCAGGCCTTGGCCAGAGATGGGGCAGCAGAGCAGTCCCTAATGATTTTATTGGAATTACCTGTGTATTCCAACATCAGCAGCTGCAGTGTCTGTAAAGCTCCTTGGTGCCACAGAAGGGAGGGGGCTCCTCTCAGCTTCAGCTGCCCAGCAGGAGCCTTGAGTTTGCAGAAATGGCAAAAAACCACATAAGTCCCCAAATCAGCTGTGTTTTGCTGTCCGACCCTTCAATCCCCCTCTTTCAAATTGGGGTTTGCAGTCCCCAGGATGTTGTGAGTTTGGAGTTTAAAATGGTTCTACTTGGCCAGTTTTGGTTGCACAATGTTCACTCCTGTCTATGCATGGAAGCTTGGAGTCCATGGAGTTGTTGGTTAATTTGCTTAAACCCCCATTTTTCCCTTCTCAGGGAAGACCTTTGGCACCAAAGGAAACCAAACCCAGAGCTGAGTGAGGAGTTGACCCCAGCCTGGAGAAGCAAAGGATCCCCAAAAGTTCCTCAGAGATTCCCCAGAGTGTTCCTTGTCCCTCTGGGGAAGGCCCAGAGCCCTGCAGGGTGCTCTGGGAAAGGACAAGTGACACTGTGCAGCAGCTGCAACAGGGACAATTCCACCTGTCCATAAGGAAAAAGCTTTTCCCATGAGAGCTGTGCAGCCTTGGGATGGGATCTTCTCTGGGAACTCACCAGGGCAAGGACTGGAGTGACTTGAGCTGGCCTTGCACTGAGCCCTGCTTTGAACATGGCCAGGGGCTCAGGACCTCCTGGAGTTCTTCCAACCTTTCCTGATTTCCCTGACTGACAGTTCCCACATGTGGAGCTCGTGGGTCCTGCAGGAGGCACAAGAGAGGGAGATGCCCCCTGACAGTGACAATTCTTCTTTGGCTTTGGCAGCCTGGAGCTGAGTGTGGCCCAAGCACCACATGCTTTCCCTGCCCCAGGAGAAGGCTGTGTGGGACATTTCTGCACAGATGACTTGATCAGTCTTCTCCATTCCAAACAGAGATGTGTGGCAGGAGGGTAGGGATGTACTCTGGAGCATCAGTCTCCTCCTCTTCTCCTTGGCTTTTGTGCCATGCTCAAACACCAGACCTTGCCTGAGGATCAAATGCCTTCTCTGCTCCTGGCTCCCCTTTGGATTTGCCAGTGAGTGTCACCAGCTCCCTCTGCAGTGCCTGAGGCTGCTGGGATGTGGAGCAGGAGCTCAGCCAAGCACCTGGGAGGTGGAATAAATCCCTAAAGAAGGGCCCAGGGGAGGTGACATCTCTCCTACCCCGAGCTCCTCCGGCCAGGGGTCAGAGCCTGGCCAGGCTGTCCCAGCCTGGGATATCTCTGCTCACTCCCTGGAATGTGGAGCCACAGGGAGAGGGGCTGCACTGGCAGTGCTCAACTTCCCAGAGCTCCCAACCTCCCCTCAGGACTGCAGAAGTTCAGCCTGGTTCTTCAGCACATTTCCAATCCAGAGGGAATTTTGCAAGGATAGACCTGGCAAAAGGGACTTGCAAAATCAGCACCAATTGTGCAGAAATTACTTGGATGCTTGGACACCCCCTTGGATGTAAGGGAAGCTCCTTGCTTGTCTCTAGCACTGTTCCCTGATGATGTTTCACATGCCAGGTCATAAATTCTCTTGGAAAATCTGTGTTTCCCTGAAGTCTGAAGGTGAACATGTCGATATTTGTCCACCTTGCAAAGCTAATCCAGGATGGACTGTTCCTGGAAAGCAGGAATGAAACAGAGAACCTCTGGAGGCCATGCTGGTTGGCCTCAAATGTGATCTCTAATCTCTGGTGCTGGGTTTCAGTGTTAAAATAAAAGTTACCCTTCAGTAATTGTGTCAGTAGCATGATTTGCATAAACCTATGGAGTGGTTCAGAGTAGTTTTTATTTAACAGGGTTTCTAATGGTTATTTAGAAAACAGAATGAGCTTCCAGGTTATCCTGTTCATCCTTTCCTGCTGGAATTGTTATCACCAAAGTCCTTTCCTGCAGCCCTCAGTGGGTGCCAAGGGAGTAAATAAAAACCTGGGAGAAGCAGCTCTGCCCCACACTTGGCATCCAGTGCTGTCTTCATCCCCTCCTCCTTTGGTTTGCCCCCAGCACCACAGGACCCCTGGGCCTCAGGAGAGGGGTGAGATGGAGGATGAGAGCCATGGGTCAGCCCTGCTCTGTGTGTCCCACCTTGTGAGTGACCCCAGAGTGGTGCTGCCACAGCCCTTGGCATCCAGAGCCTCCTTGGAGGAAGTCTGGTGGTCCAGTTGGTCCTGGAAGTAACTTGGGACAGTCTGTGCTCTCTTCTCAACCATCTCTTCTTCTCATTTCCCCAGGGCTTCTCACAGCAGCAGAGGCTCCTCAGGAATTGAGTGGGCTGCCACAGGACACACGTGGGGGGAGGATGGTCCCCATCAGCACAGCCTGCTGCATCCCACCCCAGGGAGGAATCAGGAGCTGCACAGGAATCAGAGCCTTGCCAGTGGAGACAGCAAGGTGGGTGGAGAGTCCTGGAGCAGCTGCTTTTGCAGAGGAGGGGATGATCATGATCATGGACTCAGTGATACTCACCTGCCATGGCACGTCCTGGTGGGCAGTGCCAGGCAGTGCTGGGGCCAGGGCACCATGGGCATGGGGCCAATGTCTTCATCTGGCAAGGACTGACCTGTGCTGGCAGTGGCAAAAAAATCTTCCTGGAATTCAGGAGGGCAGGAGGCCAGGTCTGGAGATGGCATCACTGCAAAGCTGTGATCCCAATGCTCTGCTCCTCCCTGTGACAGGACAAAAAAGGCAGTGCCATTTGGCAGCCTGTCATGGGGGCACAGCACTGCTGAGGGGCTGGCACGTCCCCATGGCAGCCACAAGACCCCAGGCCTGAGGGGGAACCAGCACAGGACACGTCTGACACTCAGAGAAGCCTCCCCCACTGACCTCCCAGCAGGGCCCACTCTCAAGGGAAGGCTCTGGCAGCCACCCTGGCTAATGGGGCCCCAAGAACCGGCTGCACCCCCTGACTGTGCCACGAGCACAAGGAGTTCCTCCTTGCACCATGTCCTCCCACGTGTCCTCTCTGAGGATGTCACACCCTGCCACGGAGGCGGTACCAGCACCAAGGAAGTCCCTGGGACAGGGCCAGCTCCAGGGATCCTGAGCTGGGCTCTCTCTGTAGGGTCCTGGGCTCAGTCTGGGTCTTTGCTCCCAGACTCAAACTCCACCTCAGGCTTTGCCCTTGGGCTGCTGGGCCCGGTCTGTAGCAAAGAGAGGCTTTGCCAGCAGTGTCCCCAGGTGAGTCTGTGATATTATCTCCTTGAGCCAGGTCTTATGAGCTCTTGGAAAAATATATCACACCTGAGATAGCTGAGCTACCTCAGAAGGCACAAAATCAGCAGGATGGCTTCTGACGTAGTGTTGGAAACAGAAAAGTTTTAATAAAAGGCAAAATAACAAAGCTCTTTACAGAGAAAACCTGAGCCAGGGGCAAGAGGCTCTTGCTCCTGGTAAAACACCCCGCAAAAGTGATTAGTTGCTTTGTTCTCTTCTTTTTCTAGTGAATTGCTTAGGAGGAACTTTTTGGCACCTGTCCAATTGGCTATCCTTAAGTCTGAGGTGAAGTCCCCAAGGTCCTATGAGGTATCTTTTTTTGAGGAGAGAAACTTCTGGGCTTTTTTCCTTTTTAAGGAGACAAAGGATAGTTTTCTCACTCCCTCAACAGAAGGCACAGTCCCACAAGTCTGGGTGAGCAATATCTCCCCCCAGTGCAGCTCCTTCCCAGAACTGGGACAGGAGACAGAGCAGGGGCAGCTCCCCCAGACCAGGGCACAGTCCAGGCAGACAGGACTGGGAAGAGATGGGAGAGAGCAGCAGCTCCTTGGCCTGTTCTGGAGAGGCTTCTCAAGTGAGAGGGGGAGGCAAGGAGATGAAAACTGGGTGGGTTGGCCTTGTCCTGGAGGGGAAGCAGAGATCCTTCCTGCTCCATCCCCACCCTCCCCTCCCAGGGCACCTCCCTGGTGCCTGCCCTTCCGTGGCAGCTGCATGACCAGTCCTGGTGCCTGTTTGCAGAGTGACCTGCTGACCATGTCCCTTTTCCCTGCTGACCATGTCCCTTTTCCCTGCTGACCATGTCCCTTTTCCCTGCTGACCACATCCCTTTTTCCCTGCTGACCAAGTCCCTTTTCCTGCTGTCAGGCCTGCACAGCCCTTGGAGCTTTGAGCAGTTCAGAGTTATGATGCTGTTGCTCATCAGAGGTGGGACCTGTTTGTCAGGGGATGTCCCAGGATCTTCAGAGGGGACAATCTGTGTCCTCAGCCGTGATGGAGCTGAGTTTGGAGCTGCTGTCAGGCCCCTGCACTGAACTCTAAGGGCCACCCTGTCCTGCCTGGTGTCCCCCTGTCCCCTCCAAGTGCCATTTGCCACCAACAGGGGAGCCAGGACTTGAGCCCATGCAGGTCCAGCTGACAAGGACAAGGGCTTGGCCTGCCCTTCAGCCCCTGGGTGGTCCGAACTGGAGAATAGGAGACAAAGGAAAGGCTGGGAGAGCTGGGTTTGCTCAGATTGGAAAAGGGAAAATTTGGAAAGATCTTTTAGCTCTCTGCAGCCAATTGACAGGAGTTGACAGAGGCCATGGAGAAACCCCAAGGGCTGGAGCCCCTCTGCTCTGGAGCCAGCCTGAGAGAGATGGGGATGTAGAGAAGAGAAGGCTCCACCTTAGAGCTCCTTCCCCAGTGCCTAAAGGGTCTCCAAGAGAGCTGGAGAGGGATGTGGGACAGGGGCCTGGAGGAATAGGACCATTCCCAAGGGGAAGGGCTGCACACTGCCAGAGGGCAAGGTTAGAGGGGATAGTGGGAAAGAATTGTTCCCTGTGAGGGTGGGGAGGCCCTGGCACAGGCTGCTGCTTAGGGGTGGCTGAAAAGGAAATCTTACATTGCTTCTATAGATCAAAGTGCCTTGTGCTCGTCCTGTAATCACACCAAGCTGACATTTGTCCAATGACTGCTCTGGAGAACCAGGGAGGTGGTTCCAGGAGTGACTGAGTAGTAGCTGTCCTGAAAGGGTTTTAATCTCTGATTTAACTGGATTTGACAAAATGCAATAAAATTTAGAACCTTCTGGGCAGAAATGGGGTTTAACACAAGTTTTCCTGACACTCCTACTCCATATTCCACTTGAGGCCTCATGTCCTGGGAATTTCCTGCCTTTGTGGGGACCTGAACAAGAGAGGAAAGAGCCCCTTGCTGCAGCCCAGCAGCAGCTTTGGGAGGAGGGAACCTCCTTGGGAAGAGAAACTTCTTGTTCTTGGCACAGCACATGGCATCCAAAGCATTTGCCCTGGCTGTGGGAAAGCAAAGAGGACAAACGTGCAACTAGGACACCTTTTCAACATTGGGATGAGAATTCCTGTCCCAGTGGCTGGGACAAGGAAACACTGGCCAAGGGGACCCCCACCCACCCACCCACCCACCCATGGGTGTCCTGAGTCCTGCCCTCCTCAGCAACATTGGAAAAGTCATCACAACGAGAGGCACAGAGACTGATCTGGGGTCCTTGGGTCATCCATCATCCACCCATGGATGGGCTCCCAGCTGTCCTGCTTTGGGACATCCCTCCTCAGAGCAGGTTGTGTCCACAGATCATGCTCTCAGACCCTCATTGTGACACAATTATTGCTCTCAGAGGGGTTTTTCCTGTGTCAGAAATAGCTGGAGGAAAGGTGAGGTGGGCTTTTTATAGCACAAGCCCCAAGCTTTGTCCTGGAGAGAGCTGGGTGGAACGGCTCAGAAAAAGCTGGGGAGGGAGCTGGTGGTGGAGGAGCCTGGGCTGGAGCTGCTCCCTGAGCCCTCCCTGCAGCACAGGGACACCAGGACAGGGCTGTCACACAGTCGAGGCACCCGCAGAGGATCCAGTGGGGGACAGGTTTCTCTCAGGCCCACAGAAACCCAAAAGGCCAAGAGAGCTGCTGAAACGGCCTGGGCAGCACCAGAGCCCCTTCCCTGAGAGCCTGTCCCACAGGGAACAGGAGTGTCCCAAGGGCTCCATGTGCTCCCAGAGTTTCACAGGCAATGTTTCCCTGTGGGCAGGAGGCTGCACCTGAACTCTCCCTGTCCTGGATGCTGGGGAGGCTTCATGGGGAGAACAGTTCCTGGACTCTTCCTATCCCTGAAAAGCAGGGTCTGAGGGGGGAAAAAGGAGCTGTTGATGATTTGAGGTAAGTGCCTTTTACCCCATGGAGCTGCTGCTCTGGAGCCTTTCAGGAGGGGTCACAGTGTACTGCACTGGAGCAGGGAAAGGACACAGAGATTTTTTGTGCTTCCCTCCCATCCTGGACCATTCAAATCCTGCCCTTCCTCAAGCACCATGAGGTTCCCTCTGGTAGCCAGGACAGCAGCACCTCACAGCAGAGACAGGGATGCTGGGGAGCTCTGGACACTGCCCTGTGACCAGTTTGGATGTGACCAGCCATGCCTGTGGTCCCTGCTGGCTCCTCACAAGTGCTCAGGGCTCAGCTCTCAGGGCAGGGAGGAATGGTCAGGCTGCCCTAGCAGCAGCAGGTCAGTGCTGGCCACAGTTCCTGCTACCCACAGGTCCCGGGACCATCAGCGTGGGACTGACTCACGTTTGGGATTGTGCTAAAGGCAATGAGCTGTTCTCTGGGCACTTTTCCAGAGGTGGCACCGGGAGGTGGTGCAGCCCTGCTGAGCCAGGTGCCCTCTCCTCAGCCTGGCTCCCTTTGGACAAGGCTCCAGGAGCTGTGAGTTCCTGGCTGGACGGGTTCTAAAATTCAGCTCTCAGCTCCTTCTCCCAAACACGTGTCCCTGTAATAGAGGAGTTTATCCTCTGCTGGAATGAAGCAACTCAACCCTCCCCTTGCATTGCTGAGCCTTTCAAGCATCCTTTGATAAGCAGTGTGAGTGCAGCTCCCTGGGCATTGCCACATCCTGCTGGCGTGCTCTGCCCTGCCAAAGCCGAGCTCCAAGCTGGTTATAAATTAGCACCACGCTGGGCTTTCATCTGCTCCCGAGCAGCGGGCGGGGGCAGAGGCCACGCCAGGGCAGAGGAGCAGGGCGTGGGCAGGGGAGAGGCAGCACCAGGCTGGGGAGCAGAACCCCTCAGCCCCTGCCAGCCCTGCAGCAGATGGGGGGGAAGTGGCTGCTGCAGCAGTGAAGGGGCTGAGCTCTGGGGGACAATAACAGCAGAGAAACCTGGGGTTCCCTGAGCAGTGACAGCAGCGGGAGCAGCACCAGCACCAGGCAAAGAGGGAGGAGAACATAGGAAAGGGTCTGGAGGGGAAATCATGTCAGAAGTGACTGAGGGCACTTGGTTTGTTTAGCTGGAGAAAAAGAGCTGAGGTCAAACCTCAGCAGGGACTGCAGCTCCAATCTCTGCTCTCTATGACCAGGGACAGGACCCCAGGGACAGGCTGGAGCTGTGCCAGGGCAGGGTCAGGCTGGGTATCAGGGAAGGTTCTTCCCCAGAGGGTGCTGGCACTGCCCAGGTTCCCCAGGGAATGGGCATGGCCCCGAGGCTGCCAGAGCTCCAGGAGTGTTTGGGCAGCGCTGCCAGGGATGCCCAGGGTGGGACTGTTGGGGTGTCTGCAGGGCAGGGGTTGCCCTGGATGATCCCTGTGGATCAATTCCAACTCAGGAGATTCTGTGCTTCTCTGAGGCAGCACCATCCCATCAAAAGGACCACACAGAGGGCCGGTGGCTGTACACAGACAAAGAGAGAAGAAAGGCAGAGCTGTGGGCACAGGAAAAAAAGATGCTGCACAAGCCATCATGTCTGGAACCTCCAGCTACTCCAAGGCCATCCTGGAGGGAATGGAATTGCCCAGACTGGAGCTTTGGGCCAGGTCAGAGCGAGGCCTCCCTGCAAAGGAGCGAGGAAATGAGAGGAAATGTCATGTGCAGGGTAACAGAACTTCCCAGGTCAGAGCCTCTGGGTCTGTCATGCAAATCTGCATCTGCTGCAGAGGCTGAGCCTGCCCAGGGCGAGGAGGAGGCCGAGCCACTGGAAGGATGAGGGAAGCCAGTGTGAGCCACTGCAGCAATGGCAGTTTCCTGCTCACAGTGGTTTTGTGCATGTTTCATTTCATAGACTCCCAGGATGTTTTGGATTGGAAGGGACCTTAAATTCATTCCATTCCACCCCCTGCCATGGGCAGGGACACCTTCCACTAGCCCAGGCTGCTCCAAGCCCTGTCCAACCTGGCCTTGGACACCTCCAGGGATGGGGCAGCCACAGCTTCTCTGGGCAACCTGTGCCAGGGCCTCCCCACCCTCGCAGCCAAGAATTCCTTCCCAATATCCCATCTATCCCTGCCCTCTGGCAGTGGGAAGCCATTCTCCCTTGTCCTGTCCCTCCAGACCCTTGTCCCAAGTCCCTCTCCTGCTCTCCTGGAGCCCCTTTAGGTGCTGGAAGAGGCTCTAAGGTTCTCCCCAAAGTCTTCCTTTCTCCAGGCTGGATAGCTCCAATTTCAGCATGTTCCTTTCTCTCTGAGTTTTCAGATACCTCTGGCCCCTGGTCAGTGCCAGGGTTGGGCACAGACCGAGAAACCTCAGAAGTCCCTTTACACAGCAAAACCAGCAGCTGAGGTGCCCAGATGTGGAGATGGTTTCCTCATCAAACAGCTCCTCCGTGGATCAAGGTGCCTCCCAAGGCTGCTGTCAGAACAGCACACACAGCATCACCTGTCACTGAACTGCTGCTGCCCTGCTGCATCCCTGGACACCAGGCACAGCAGGGGTGGGTTTAATCCCCCACTGCGGCCCCCAGGCTGTGTTCCATGAGGATTCCCACACGGGGGATCCAGCCCCCACTGCATTCCCCAGACATGGCCTCAGCAGGGCAGGGCAGGGCTGGGCTGGGCTGGGCTGGCACCATCCTACAGCATGGCATTGGTTTCCCTTCCATGTCATCAGCCCCAGAATTAAGATTAGGCAGGAAATGGTGGTCTGCTAGACATCTCCATGCAGCTCTGCTCGTGGGTGACAGACCCACTCAGGGCTGGACAAGGTCCTGCATCCAGACACACTCCCTGAAGCAAAAGTGCCTTGAGTGGGAAGTGCCCCTGGGAGCTGCAGCTGCACCCACTGCCCAGATCTCAAGAGGTTTAGCTGAGTTGGGCCCTGCTGTGCTCCTACCACAGCTGAGCCACTGCTGGGACACTACAGAGGGTTTGGGAACAGTCCACACTTGTCCAGGTCTTGTTGCCTGCAGTGCCAATGGCAGCACCTCCAGCTGGAATCTTTGGGGTGACTCAGGCAGGTCATGTAAACTGTCAGTGTCCCCCTCAATCCTCCACAGAACCCTTTTCCTGTGCAGGAAAGAGAGCCCAGCTCTGAGGGTTCACACCAGGACCCCCAGCCAGGGAGGCACAGGGATGGCATCCATACCTCCATGGCATCCCAAACCACAGGAACAGAGAACAAGGATTTGGGGTAACAGTAGAGCTTCCCCCTTTGGGAGCTTCATCCCTGCACATGGAGGGCTCCAGGGAGGGAATGGCAGCCAGTGCAGATCCAGGGGCAAGGGTCAGAAAGAGGCTCCATCGTGTACCCATCTTGTCCCCTGCCCATCCTGTCTGGGTGTGCTGGAGAAGGAGACCCATTTCCTGTCACCTCCCATGAACAAACTGAGCAGGCCTGACCCTGCAGAGGGGGTGCTCCAAACCCTGCCCCCAGGAAGCCATGGAGCAACCCAAGACCCCACTGGGCTCCCGTTCTTCCTCCTCAGGATGGCCACATCCCAAACCAGCCTCCTCCAGCACAAAGCATCCCTCCCTGGCTAGACATTTCCAGTGTGGGTGTTACAGGACACCGGGGCTGGGATCCCTCCTAAGGAATAGACAGTGCTGTACAATCAGTGCCAAATTCATCCCTCTCATGTGGCCTAAGCAGCTGCCCCAGGACTGCTCAGGGGCCCTGCTGGGGCATTTAATGTCTTCACCAATACCACAGGAAGGGATCCCTGAGCAGCTTTGCAGCTGCCAGGGCACCCTCAAGTTTACAGCTTCTCCTGCCCGAGTCTTCCCCAGCCAGGAAAGAAAAGCTCCAGGTGAGTGATGCCAATGGCAGCTCTTAAACGAGGCTCACGGGGGCTCCAGTGTTTCCAGGCTCTGAAGGAGCTGAATTGCAGAACTTCCCGCACGGAAAAACCCTCTCAAGGCGCTCCGCAGTCCTCCAGCACCACTCCCTGGAGAGGAAGGGATGGGACGGGCTGTGCAGCCAGGGAGGAGCTGCTCCAGAGGCTGCGCTCCCTGCTGAGCCCTGTGAGATCCACAGGGCCCCCGGATCCCCTCCTGCACCAGGAGATGTGTGCAAAACTCGGCTGCCTTTGCTCCAAACGCTGCCTAGCGTCAATCCAGACCCGTCTCGCTCTGCCAGGAGCTCGGGGCGTAGAGCCACAGAGAAGTTACCCTTCCCAAAGGGAAAAGGACCCAAATTCACCCCCAGGGACTGCTGGGGACTGACACCAACATAGCCAAGCCCTGCCAGGGGAGGACTCCACACTGCGGGATGCACCGAAGCTCTCAGGGACAAAAAGGCTCCCGAAGACATGAGCACAAATCCTGCCCCCAACTCCTGCTCCCAGCAGAGCCAGACCAGCATCCAAACTCCTCCTGGAGGCAGCAGCAGCTCCTTCCTGAGGGGCTCCAGCAAGAGCTGAGTCCCACAGCCCTGAACAGCTCTGTTCTGGAGGGAAGTGATGGGACACACAACGAACAGGGCAGACAGAGGGACATGGACATTCCCAGCACATGGAGACCAGGAACCTGCAGAGGGTGAGGAGGCACAGTCTTGGTCACAGTGCTGGATGGAGAAAAGCCTTTCCTAAGCAGGGCCTATGAAGGGAAAATCGACAAGGAAAGAAGGTCCAGTACATTCCTGAGTGAGATTTCAGCACTCAGAAAACAGCCTGGAAAAGCCTGCTGATTCATGGGCAGACTTGGTCTTGCTGTCCAGGTCACCAAAGTTGAGATGGAGCCCAAACGAAAGAATTTGGGGGGAGGCGGAGAGGGTGGTGGAGGAGGATTGGTGCAAATCAGCCAAATACCCCAAACCTCCTGCCCAGGAGGCTCCTGTGTGAGGAGCTACTTCCTGCCCCAGCAGGATCCACCCTCACTACTCAGGGGCTCAGAGGGGATTTTGCTGCAACGCTGCTGGAACCTGTTCCCCAGCTTGTCCACGCCAGGCTGGCACAGCCACTGACCTCAGCAGTGACACCAGAGCCAGCCCAGGAACAGGGGGAAATCCCAGCAGAGGGACAGCTCAGCCCATCAGAGCACAGCCTGTCCTGCACGGAGTGGGAGCCCCAAGCTCAGCCCATCCTTCCCTCCCAGCTCAGGAGCATTTCTCTCCTCAGCGCTCACAAACTCCACCAATGAGGCATGGCTGCTCTCTCATGGGATGGGAATTTTGGGGAGTGGCTCCCAAGGGCTCCCAAGTGCCAGCAGAGGCTGCAGCAGTGCCACCCCCCAGCAGCACCACTGGGACCCTGGTGACAGGGAGCCACGGGTCAGGGTCCCTCTAGGACATCCTTTGGCCATTACAAATAGTTCCTGAAAAGAGGAACAGCCCCCCAGAGTCACAGAATCTTAAAAGGATTTGGACTGGAAATGATCTTAAAGACCAACCAGTTCCACTCCCCTGCCATGAAGAAATACCTTCCATTAGACCAGCTGGAAAAAGATGAAAGAAACATTCAAGTTACAAAAACAAAACAAAAAAAAAAAGTGTTATTATTAATAACTGCTAAACTGAACTAAGAGCCGGAGCTGTTGGATTGGACCCAACACACTGGGAAGGTTTTCCAGTTGTTTTGACAGTGAATAAAACAGATGGACAAAGAGCAGCTAAGGAGATGCTGGCACTCAGGAAGAGACAGCAGAACCTGGCAGCCAGTGGGAAAAGGGTCCTGTCCACCCTGTCCCACCCAGGCAGTGCCCAGGCCATGCTGGGTGTGCTCTGAGCTGTGCCCACAGCTCCCAATCCCTTCTCTAGGAGAGCAGGATGGCAGGACAGTGCCACCTTCCACAGCCAAGTGTGGCAGATGAAGCTCCAGAGCAGCTGCCAGGGCAGGATGTTCCCATGCCCACCCAAAACCCATTAGCCTACCCATGCCATGAGGCCGGGCACCACTGCCCAGGAGCTGATCCCAGCCATGTCCAGTTCTGCTCAAAGGGGGACTGACTCCCCGCTGTGTGCAGGGGACACACAGACTGTCCCTGCCGACCTGAGGCTGCGCTGGAAGCGGATTCTCTCTGGTGGGACACACACCCCTGTCCCCCTGTCCCTGTGGGATCCACGGGGATGCTCCCAGGCCCTCACCCCATCACCCTGGGATGTGGGAGCTGCCCTGCTGTGACTCCCCTGCCTTCTCCCCACACTGGACTGGCTTACAAACTCCAGGCTGGAAAAGGAAGCTGCCGGTGTTGGAGGAGGACAGCGGGACCCACAGGCTGGACTGTGAAATACAAAGCTATGTTTCATGTCAGGTATAGACAGGCAATGTGTGTGTTTGTGATTGCGATATGTGCGGAGACCGACAATGGGACAGTGCAAATTCCAAATAAAACTGAGGAAAGTAAAGCATGGAAGAAGGCCTTTGAACCTATCTTTTGTTTGCAATTAACTTTGGTTGATTTAGGAGCATTTGAATTAAAGCGTTAAGGATGTTGCTTTCTGCTTCTATTCAGGCCTTAAAGAGTGCAATAATAACCTTTTGAAGTATAATTTTAGAATATTGCTTGTATCCTTGAAACTATAGCTTTGGAATATATAGAAAGGAAATATGTTTATCTCACGCCTTAACAAAACCGAGAAAAACAGCTTGAGAAAGGAAGATGAACATCATCTCAAGGATTCATAGTTTAGACCAAGGGAAGCTGGACATCACTGTTATGAGATTCATAGTGATTGTAATTAAAAAGGTGGACCCACATCTGGGGAGCTGGACTTCACCAGATGGGATTTGTCTTCATTCTTGCAGAAACTGGACCAACATCTCGGAAACCACCAACGCCATCTGGGGATCCGCTTTTTTGGGATGCATCCTGAGAAAAACTAAATCACGATAGTGTAGAATTGTGATGTAAAAATTGGAAATAGAAACTGCTGATGAGTAAAAAAATTGGAATAGAAACTGCTGAGAAAGCTTATGAGTACCCCTATAAATACCTGTAAGCCCCAAATATCGGCGTGCAGTTGGAGGGAAAACTTTCCCCACTGTACCCAGCGCTGTGTTGCTCATACTTTACCATATTAATTAATAGATTGCTGCTTCAATATTGGCCTAGTCAAGCTTCTTACTTATAACAGGACCTCTCTGGGTGAGGAATGAACCCACCCACAGGCGGGGAAAATCCTATGTCTTCTCCCCTCTGCACGGCCAAAAACTTCATCCTTTTTCGCCAGCATAGAGGGCATCTCCGAGCCCGCAGACTGGGCCCAGTGCCCAGGACCATCCCCAGGATTTATCCACACACTGGGTGTGCAGCAGGTCCTGCACAACTGCGCTGGAACCGAAGCCAAGGAGCTGCGCCGTGCCCCGGCCCGGGGAAAGCCGCCGCCCCCCGGTGTCAGTGTAGGGCCCGCGGAAGAGCCCTCGCTTCTCTCCCCGGAATGAATCCCGCCCCACGATGAATTCCAGGAGATCCCGAGGGTGCTCTGGCCGTTCCAGCGGCAGCGCGGAGCTCTGGGGAGCTCGGACCGCCCCCGGAGCTGGGAGAGCCCGCAGCAGCCCCATGAGAGCGCCCCGAGAGCGGCACCAGCCCCGCGGGCACTCGGGGCCGGTGGGGGAATGGCGAGGGCGCTACCCTGCCCAGGGCATCCCCGGTGCCCCGTGCCCGGCCCCGCCGTGCTGGGCATTCCAGGCCCGGGACGCTCCGGTACTCGGTGACCCCGCGCCCGCCTTCCCCGCGGTCACGGAGCTCCTCTCACTGCCGCCCCACGCCCGAACGGCCACCTCTGTCTGTTTCTCCTTCTCTTCACTTTTATTTTCCCGCCCTCTCACCCCTCCCCGGCTCTCCCGGGCCCCTCCCGTCACGCGCTGTCGCCGCTCCCTCAGAGACCGCTCGGTGCCCGCGCCTTTCCCGAGGCCAGAGCAGCGCTCGCCGTCCGAGCAGCCTCGGGCAGAGCCAGGGGACGCTCGGGAGGCAAAGACCTAGAGCCGCAGGACGCTCCGGAGGGACAGACCCATAGCCGGGGGGCGCTCGGGAGGCACAGACCCAGAGCCGCAGGACGCTCCGGAGGGACAGACCCATAGCCGGGGGGCGCTCGGGAGGCACAGACCCAGCGCTCGGGGCCCGCCACTCCCCGGGTCCCTGAGGGACAGAGGAACCGAGAAGACCATTCGGCCTGATCTTGGGCGCTACCATCTTGCCTCAGGGCAGGGAGGGCCGCCATTGGCTGGGTCGGGGACGGCCATGAGGATCGACCAATCACCGACGGCGTTGTCGTGATGGACGCGGAGGGGGCGGGACTTGCTAGCCGGGCGGGAGAGACCATCAACAGGCGGTGCCGGGGACGCTGGGGGGAAACCCCGCTCCGGGCCCGGGCGAGACCATTGTGCTGCCGCGGGGGCGCGGGCCGGCGCTGAGGGCGGCTCCGGGCCGGGGCCGCGCTGGCATCGCCAGAGCCGGCCAGGCCTGGGGGGAGCCCCAGAGTCCCGTCCCAGCGCACCCCTGCACGGGCGGGGACACCGTCCGTACTCCGGGGGGCTGCCAGCCCCTCCAGCCCGGCACTGGGGATCACGAACATCGGCCCTTGCACCCCGGCGGCGATTCCCGGCAGGGATCCGCCTGCGGCTGGGATCGGAGCTCGCGGGGCGAAGCGGCAGCAGAGCGTTTGCTGGAACTGGTGCAGACACCTCAGCAGGACTTGCAGCAATCCCCTGCTCCTGCTGTGCCGGCGCTGCCCGAGGGCCCTCAGCTCCAATTCCAGTTTCCATCAATCTTGGCTCTTGTGTTCATCAGTCAGGGAGCGAGTTTGCTCTGCAGGTGATGTCCCGCTGCCTCCAGCCCCGCAGCAGGAGGAGCTGCGGGAGCAGTTCCATGAGGGATCACCGCGTGCAGCATTGAGATGTGAAACTGCGGCAGACAGGGACCCAGGAACTGACTGGGATTCCTTCTCCAGAATAAACACGGACTCGGGGTTGATTTCACCGAATTGTGGTTTAATTTAATTATCTACTGCTGCTACATCTGTACAACATTGTACAAAATGTAATCCCAAGAACATTCCAGCCCCACAGCTGCTTGGCTCTGCTCTCTCCTGTCACGAAGTACCCTTGGTGCTCTGGCTGTGACACCCTCCCACAGCCACCAGAACATTTTGCTGTCCAGACCCAGTGATGGGAACCCCTGGCCATGGCAGGAGGACCCTGGGAGTCCCTCGGATTTCTGGTCACACAGGAAGGATTCTTCACCTCTTTTGCTCAAGGGCTCTCAGCAGTGCCATGACCAGGAGCAGTTGGGATGCACACGTGATGCTGGGGGTGATTCAGGACTGGCACAGCCTTTGTACAGCACATGCTGAGGGTTTTGGGAGTTGCTTTGCTCACACCCTGGTTGTAGACTTCAGTCCTTCCCACCAGTGCATTTGCACTAGGAGCTTCACCTGCCCCATGCCAGGCTGGTCTGAGATTTCATCTCCTGCCCAGACAAAATGTGCAGGCAGATATCTTTAAAACTTAGGGGTTAGGGAAGATAATCTATTTAGCAGCTACTGGTAGTAGAACAAATACAGAGCTGCTTTTGCCAGATTTGGGAAACTGGCAGAGAATCACATGGAATCCAAAGTGATTGTTATGGCTTGAAAAAGCATATGTGAAAGGACCAGAGATCCCTGATGTCCAGTAAGGTCCTTATTGTGCGTGAGTGGTGTGACAGGATGGTTTCTCCCACCCACCTGTCTTCTCCAATGAAAGTTTCAATTTGGCCAATTATTTTTCCTCTCATCTTCTATGTTTCTGAAGCTTCTAAGCTGTGTTTTAAAGGTCTCATAGAAAGCCTGATTATTAAACCATACAGTGCTCTTAAAGCTTTTTTCCCCCAGTATTGATGGCAATGCAGCATCATGTTCAACATGCAATCACTGGATCTGAAAAATAACACCCTCAGACTGTGAAGAACATCTGACAAAAAATGCACAGCCTTCATATGGACAAGTCCTCACCAAAACCTTCCCATCCTTGGAGCCATGCAGGGATCTTCTCAGCAGGGCCACACTACAGGGAGGAGTCTGAAAGTGAGAGAGAAGCAGCTCAGGGTTGTAGTGAGGAAGATCAGAAATAGTCTGAAACTCTCCCTGGGAAGGGGAGCTGAAATATTACAGGGCCTAAGAGTCTGCAAGAGGATGACAGGGGTTTAACTGACCCATTTTGCCACTCCTGTAATACCAGCAACGTATTTTGCATTTAAAGAAAAATATTTGACTCCAAGTAAAGGATATTTCACTGGGTACAGTCACCAACAATATTTACCCCTAAGTATATCCAAGAGTCTATCCCCAGCCAATCCCACTGCCCTTCCACCCACGAGGATCCCATGCCTCTGACCATGTCCCTCTTTTTTTCCCTTTGTGTTGGCTTTGGCCAAACATCAGCTGTTCTCTCAATGCTCCCCTCACCTGGCACATTTGCCATGGTCTTTATTCTGCAGCTCCTGCACTCGAGAAAAGTCTAACCTTGATATTATCTTACCTAATGAAGATGGGATTGCTCCTTCTAAAAAATTTGCTCAAGCTCAGCCAAAGCCTCTGGGTCGTGTAGAAATCAAGTGGTATTTCCCATCTGCCTTTTTATCTCTGGTTCTGTTTGGTACTTCACAAGTACCATGATCAGGAATTCAGTTAAACAGCCCAAATGTACCATTGCTTTGTCAGCAGGTGGAGCTGGCCGGGGACCATTTCTGAGGCCCTGGGCAGCAGTGACACCCCTGGATCTGCCAGGGAAGCAGCACTGCAGAGTTACCTTTGATGGCAAGGAAGGCTTTGCTGAAGGCACGGCCCACTTCATTGCTGGCTTCCACCATGTACTCCCCCTCGTCCTGCTTGGTGACCCCCAGCACCACCAGGGAGCACACACCGAAGTCGTTGGTGCAGAAGTAGTTGGGATCTCTGGAAAGGTCTCTGCTGTCCTTGTACCATGTGATTTTTGGTGGGGGGTGGCCTCCAACAGCACAGCTCATGTGACACTCGCTGCCTGTCACCACCACGTGGCACTTCAGCGGCACCAGGAACCTCGGGGGCTGGTTCTGGTTAACTCCCCTGTATTTCTGTGCTTTCACTCGAAATTCAGCTGTGAAAAATAAAGCACCAAACACACACTAAGATACTGCTCCCAGCGCTGCAGGGTTTGCAGGGGTTTGTTTGTGCAGTGTCTGGAATTCTGCCAATTACCAGAGATCCCCTGTACCTATGGATTGTAACCTCTGCTGCTCCTCAGAATTACCCAACATTTAACTTCAAAGTCAGAAACTTTGGTTTCTACAATACTAAAGCCTTAGATTTTGCTGGGAATTCATTTTGGGGCAAATTGCATGTCATAATGGCTGGGATTGAAGGGTCTGTCTGCACAATGCCCCTGCAGAAAGGATAAACCTTCCCTGCCCAGCTGGAATTCCTCAGGGCATCTCTGTGCATTCCTGTTCTGGGCCACAGAATATTCCCAGGAGGAGAGATCCATTTGAGGCTGGGGTGTTAGAAGCAATGAAAGAAACAAAACACAACACAGAGAAATACTTGAAAATGTTTTACCCTTTTTTTTCCAGATCCTCCAGGGCTGCACAGTCTCTGATGGTTCACTGGCTCCCAGGTCATTTTTTGCCACAACCCTGAAGTAATAATCCCTGCCTGGGACCACCCTGGTGAAGGTGAACCTGTTGTTGTAGATCAGGTCCCCCAGCACATGCCACAGGCCCTTCTGGGATTCCCGTTTCAGGACAGTGTAATGCAGGTTCTTCTCCCACTGCTCAGAGGCTGAGGGCTCCCAGGTCACTGTCACTGTGTTGGGGACATTCTCCTCCAGCCGGATGGCTCCAGGGGGCTGAGGCACATCTGCCAGGGGAGGGCACACAATGTCACAGCTGTAGGGACATGGCACAGAACCCTAAAATCCTGGAGTCTGTTCCATGTCTGGGGCTCAGTGACCATGCTGGTATCTGGAAGGGACAAAATGCCATTCCTTCTCCAGGCACACAGCTGCATTTGATACGGACTGAGCTGCTGCTGCACAACATCTGCACTGGCTGAGAGGAGGAAGGTACAGCTGAGCTGCTTCTCCTCCTGGGGTCAGAGCTGGGAGAGCTGTGACCAATGTCCTACAGCCTGTGCTGACCTCCCTCATTCACTCTGGAAGGATAGTTTTAGTAAGTGGATTGCTCTGTCCTGCAAACAAATGAGATCATAAAGTGCCTAGACAATCTCATAGAGACAATCTCTGTACCCTGGTTCTCCCTTTGCCTGCATAGACAAACTGCAAGAGAGCTCACCCTGCCAAACTCAGTTTGTGGCCTTCTGCCTACTCACAGTAAATCATGGAATCCCAGACTGGTTTGGGTGGGAAGGGACTTAAAAGCCCATCCACTCCCACCTCCTGCCATGGGCAGGGACACCTTCCACTGTCCCAGGTTGCTCCAAGCCCTGCCCTACCTGGCCTTGATCACTTCCACAGATCCAGGGGCAGCCACAGCTTCTCTGGGCAACCTATACCACCCTCACAGGGAGGAGCTCCTTCCCCATATCCCATCTATCTCTGCCCTCTGGCAGTGAAAAGCCATTCCCCTTGTCCCGTCCCTCCAGGCTCTTGTCCCAGGTCCCTCTCCAGTTCCCTTGGAGCCCCTTTAGGCACTGGAAGGGGCTCTAAGATCTTCCCAGAGCCTTCTCTTCTCCAGGTGAACACCCCCAGCTCTCCTAGCCTGGCTCCAGAGCAAAGGGACTCCAGCCCTCTGAGCATCTCCATGGCCTTCCCTGGAATTGCTCCAGCAGCTCAGCATCCTTCTGTTGCTGGGAGCCCCGAGGGCTGGAGGCAGCTCTGCAGGTGGGGTGCCACCTGAGGGGGCAAGGGGCAGAATCCTCCCCTCCCCTGCTGCCCATGCTGGGAGATCAGCCCAGGGCACGTCCAGCTCTCACCCACCAGCAGCCCCAAGTCCTTCTCCAGGGCTGCTCTCAGTCCCTTCTCAGCCTGGACTGGCTGGGAGTTGCTGGTACATTTGCATGGATGGCAGTGAGTTACCTGTAATTTGAACCTGGAAGCTGAAGGTTTCCCTTTTGCCCAGCCCATCCCCAAGCTCCACAGTGTAGGTGCCGCTGTCCCCGAGCTCGGCTGCCCTGAGCAGCAGCCGGCTGCTTCCCTCCTCGGTGCTCACGGCAGCCCGGCTGGGAAGGGGGAGCCCGTCCTTTAGCCACGTCACCACCGGCTCAGGAGATCCCTGCAAAGAACAACGAATCACAGCCACTTGTTTCACCTCCAGACTGTGTCCTGTATCTTTAGTTTCATTATCTTACCCCAAATATGCACCTCCACAGCATAGTAATGTTTAGAAATGCAGATCCACGATGGATCTGAGAGCCCCGATCTGTTCTACAGTTTCTTTACAAATTGTTTTTCCTTTTTGTCCTTTAAGGATGTAATTGCAGTAGTATTCTTTTGAACTATGTCAAACAAGCTATGCCAGATCAAGGACAGAACTTCAGGAGACAGTATTTTCTGCTTTTAAAAAAAGATCTGTTGGTTTTGGAAGGAAAAAACATGCTCAAAGTATTTATTTCCATTGTGCCATCTCTTCTCCCAGAGATTAGGAGAAAGGCCAGCAAATACATACACTTCATCACCCTCCTCTGGTATCCCAGACTTCATAGGATCATGGAATTATTTATGTCTCTCCAAGAGGATTGAGTCCAACCCATGCCCCATCCCCACCTTAAAAGCCCTTTTACACTTTTTACACAAAAGGTGTTCCTTGGACACCTCCAGGGATGGGGACTCCAAACCTCCCTGGGCGGCCCCTTCCAAAGCCTGACCACACTTCCCATGAGGAGAAGCCTGTGTTGTTCCAAGCTCACTCGAAAGCACTGAGATTTCTCTCAGTGCCTGCCAGAGCTCAAGTGCTGCTGCTTGGTGAGACAAGCCCAGTGAAGGTGTTGCTGGAAATGGTGCCCCAAGGCCTTCTGAGGGAGTCACAGGGAAATCACTGATTTGGGAAGTCTGACAGAGCAGTACCAGATGATGATAACATTGATAAGGCTAGGTGGACAGCACTAAGCCTCATCTGCAGAGGTTAAGGAATGATCACAATGCCATATAACACCAATGCCAAGACTGACAGCTCGATTCTGGCTTGTGTTTTCCTCAGCCTGAAAGTCTACACAGCACAGGCAGGCCAAACTATTTGCCCAGTGACTTGTAAACAAAATTCCATGACATAAAAACAGTGGCTCAGTTTTCCTGTCTGCTATAAAACCAGGCAGGGAATTCCTTCAAAGCCCTGAATACCCACCTCAAAGGCAATCTTCACCCGGATGGGATCCCCTGCTTTTATAAGCAGGAAGCTTTTCACTGTGTCATCTATCAGGAACCTGGGAGAGACTGGAAGAGACAAAGATTACTCCCCAAAGGCGGATGTTGGTGCAGTCACTGATGACAATTACAGTTTTCCACCCCCTGGTGCCTCTCCCAGCTGAATTAGGCTGGTGAGGGACTCACAGTGGGAAAAATCTCCCTGGTTCAGTTCCAGATCGTACGCATCTCAAATTTCATTACTATTTATTTATCACCAAGACTAAACAAGGGAAAATTTTGTAAAAATACATTAAAAACAATCTCTGTTTTCATGTGATGTATCAGTCTCAGAGAAATTGGCTCTTTGCCACACTTTTTCCATCACAAGGATCATCTTTTATGTTTAAATGGTGTCTGGAAAAAGGAAATTCCAATGGACACTCATATATGCAGTACAGAGCACAGAATATCCACAGGAAAGCTGCCAGAGTTTATCTAAAATAGTATTTTTTAGTATTTAAAATATTTTCTTTTCTCTTTTCATCAATATACTACACCAATTAGTACTTATCTAAGCATCCCAAATACAGTAATAGCAAATTGTATTTAGTGTTTCCAGTGTAGAACTGAACACCTGCTTTAGATTGATTTATTTGATTTTATTTATTTTAGGTTTTTTATTGATAAATGAAGTCTCCAGGCATATGACAAAGTAGATATTTTCACTTAGGATCCAAGTTAAGGAAGATGAACCCCTCAGAGAATTATCTCTTACATCTGTAATTCTGCCATGCTCCCAAAGAGCTGGGAAAAAAAAACAGAGCTGCAGATTGTAAATAAAGATGAAAAAGTGAAAATTGTGAAAACTTTCAAACTAAACGATTAAAAAGTAAAATAAAGTATCCAAAAACATAATTTAAAAATGCGATTTAAGAGAATGAAATAAAATTTTTCATTTCAGAAGATTGTCTAAAAATTGAGTGGAAAGTCGGTTTTTCCCTTGGAAGAGTGCAAGCAGGGTTCTGTCTGGCGACTGTGGTGTGGCCTTGCACAGCGGGCAGAACATAAGTCCAAGGGGAAAATGGAGTTCTGAGAGTTGTTTTATCCAAAGCAGTCTCTAAATGAGCTGAGCACTGTGCACGGCATTTCTGATATCAGTTCATACCGAGACTGCCCTGTTGAGGTGAGCAGATAACCCCGAGGCGAGCAGGAGCAGCTGCCCTGCGCCAGGCTGGGCCTGGGGGCAGCTGCACCGGTGTGCCACAGCCCGGCCGCTCCTGCTCCCCTCCCGGAGAGAGCCCCGTTCCGGGACAGAGCCCTGAGGAGAGTGCCCCGGGGAGAGAGACCCCTGTTCCCGGGACAGAGCCCCGGAGAGAGAGAGCCCCGGGGAGAGAGAGCCCCGGGGAGAGAGAGCCCCATTCCCGGGAGAGAGCCCTGAGGAGAGTGCCCCGGGGAGAGAGAGCCCCATTCCCGGGACAGAGCCCCGGGGAGAAAGTGCCCCGTTCCCGGGACAGAGCCCCGGGGAGAGAGACCCCCGTTCCCGGGACAGAGCCCCGGGGAGATTGCCCCGTTCCCGGGACAGAGCGCCGGGCCCCTGACTCACCCAGGGCAGCAGCAGCTCCAGCACACGCCTCGAGCTCCGCAGCCTCCCCGGGGCCGCCGTCGCCGAGGGCCCTGACGCGCAGGAACAGCTTCTCCCGGGCCTGCAGGCCCTGCACCCTGCACGAGGTGCTCTCGGCAGGGAGGGTGAAGCACTTGGTCCAGCTGAGGCTGTTACAGGGCCTCATCTCCACCTCGTAGCCTTTCACATCATTCCCGTCTTGTACCTCAGGTTTGTTCCATGTCAAGGTGACGCTGGTGCTGTCACTGCTGCTCACTTTAAGGTCCCGCACTTGGCCTGGAGATTCTGAATGGAGAAATTGTATTTAAACTCTCTTTCTAAGATTTCTCTTCCCTCTTCAGTCACTGCCAGAGATTCCCCAACATTCTTGCAGTACACTTGATTTCCACCGTGTTGTCTTGCCCCACCTCATCCCAGTTCTTCAGAGCTGGATCTGGGTCCTTGCTCCTACCAGCCCTGCAGTAAATCCACATTCCAAAACATTCCGTGGCCCCTCCTGAGTGTTCCTCCACGCTGCACATTTCCCCACACTGGGATCTGCCAAATCTTGACTTGGACATCCTAGAGGAAATCCCTCCATTCCTTCTTCCAGCTGATTCTCAGCCATGAAACATTCCCCAATTACTGTTCCTTGTCTCCACACACTTTTACAGAGGATGTAGGAACATCTCTCCGCAAACACCCTGAAAGCAGAGCACAGGGCAGGGCAGGGCACTTACTGGTGGGGTCCCGGGCAAAGGCAGGCTCTGAGGGGTCACTGTGCTGTCCTGTGCCAGCAGCATTGACAGCTGCCACGCGGAACTCATACTGCACGCCCTTCTTGAGGCTGGTCACCTTCAGTTTCTTGTCTGGAGAGGAGAGGAGAGGAGAGGAGAGGAGAGGAGAGGAGAGGAGAGGAGAGGAGAGGAGAGGAGAGGAGAGGAGAGGAGAGGAGAGGAGAACTGTTCCCCATCGGGAAAGATGACACAACAAAGCTGTGCCTTACTTCAGGCAGAATTATGGACTGAAAAACTCACAGGAGCCATAAAAGCTGTCACTGATTCCCCTGCCATTTCCTAGCCAAGTGCATGTGATATTCTGGGATGTGTTCATTGTATTCCTTTCAAAATCAAACAGCCCTTGAAACACAGAATCCCAGAATCCCTTAGTTGGCAAAGACCTCCAAGGTCACTCATCAGCACCTTGATGTGAAAGGTATAAGATCCTAAGCAGCTCCTAAACCCAGCTGACATTTTGCCTTTTCAAATGCACCAGGCTGTTCCAGGAGTCAGAATACCCACCTTTGACAGGCCCGTTGGTGACTGGCAGCCAGGTCACAGTGCCCTTCTTGCGTTTCTGAATAATGTATCCCATAATTTGGGAAGTGCCGGTTTTACAAGGAGCTTTCCAGGATATGGTGATGGTGTCCCTGCTGGCACTGATGATCTCGGGGGGATCTGGGGCACCAGGGGAACCTACGAAGAGATGAAGGCTTTATTATTAGCAGGTATGTTTTTATTGCAAGATAAAATGGTGCTGTGTGTAGTTTCTTCTTCCAGATTCCCCCAGGTATTCCTATGGATGTGCTTTGAAAACCTGGCTGAGACCTGACGCTGTGGATCCTGTTCCCCACACAAACTGGATCCAGCAGGGACACTGTTCCTGAGTTTGGATTTCACAAAAGACCTGCTGTCATCAGGACTGACAATTCCTCTGCCAGTGGGGTATATCAGTGCTACATATGAACAGTCAGCATCATTTTTGCTTTCAACAACAGAAACTGGCAACAAAACGGATTTTCTTTGCTGAAGTGTTCAAGGTACAGAATCACGGGAATGAGAATGGAGAAAGAAGATAATTAGAACTGAAAATTGCTCTCTCTAGTACTGCATTTGTGCTCATGGAAAACCTGTTCTAGTATTTAAACTTCTTGAAGGACAAAACCAATATTCAGTTGTTTGGAGATTGGGGGAGTGGAGTGGTCATGCTGAGAAGGGCTGCACATATAAGTTCTTTTGCCTGTAGAGTTAAGAAAAGGCCTCACATGTTCCCTTTGCAGTCACACTGAGAAAAATTTCCTTTGATCTTGATGCGTTTTACATTTCCCCCATGAAACTTCCTTCCCAATCCAAAATGGAGCATGACCAAGGAATAATTACATCTCACTCAGCATCAGCAGAGCCTACAACAAACTGCTGCTCTTGCTGGGCAACCTCCACAGCTTTGTGTGAAGACTGAAGTTGAGATCTGTAGCAACATCCACAGTGCAGTGAGTTTCCTCTGATGTCAGCTTTGATAATGAATTTCCCAATTTGAATTATGAGAAGTTCTCCTCACCTTTACCAGCAGCTTTCACTTCCCCTGACTCCAGCGCATCGCTCACTCCCTCGGCATTCACAGCCCTCACCCTGAAGTAGTAGCTCATCTCTTCCTCCACTTTGCTTGTGGTGAAGCTGGTGCAGCTCCTGGGGGTTTCTCCCATAGTCTCCCAGTCATTCCTGCCCACCTGCTGCCTCTCCACAAGGTACCTTTGCACTGGTTTGCCCCCATCATCCTTTGGGGGCTTCCACTGGATCGTGATGTTGTTGGCGGAGCTTTCGACAATTTTGATGGGTCCTGCTGGAGGCTGTGGCTTGTCTGGAAAGATGAACAGAGACACAGCTGGCTCCAGACCCAGACCTGCTCCTGGGTTTGGAGCAGACACTGTCCCTTGCTCACCAGCTGGGAGACAGTTCCTGATGAAATGCAGGCACAGTTGTAGGATGAGAGCTGGGCATGTGAATTGCCTCTTCCAAACTTGCACTCTTCTAACTTTTGATGGAGAAGAGGGAAAGCCAGGCCCTTGCTCTCCCTGGGTCAATAAGTTCTCATAAGCATTGCACCAGTTCAGCTTGCTAATAAAGGCAAAACATCATTTCTGGTCTCCCAAAGGAGCCCAGACATTTATGGGACGGCTGAATTGGACCTTGATATCCTATTTCAGATTTGCATGTTGGTTACAGTCACATCTCCCACAGCGTCTGAACATTCAAAACTCAAACTAGGTTTGTTTTCCCTTGTACTAAAGGGTATGAAGCATGTTCAGCAATCTTTCCTTGTACCTTGATTTTGGGGCAATGTACAGAGTCTTGTTCCTCTCAAAATACCCAGTCACTCCAGATAAGGTTGTCGCCAGTGTCAATGGATTCCCTGCCTGACCTTTACAGTGAAAGCCACAGTGAATGTTATAGGATCTTACCTATCACCATGAGCTTTAAGTTGATCTCCAGGACACCACTGTCATTCTTGAGCCTGACTTTGTAATCCCCACAGTCCCTCCTGTCGCAGCTGGCGATGGACAGCGTGGTGCAGGTGTCTGTCTTGTCCACACGGATCCTGGCGTCATCCCCCAGCTCCATCCTGTCCTTCAGCCACGCCGCCCTGATGGGCCCCCGACCCTCGAACGGGATCCGCAGCTTCACCCCCTCCCCAGCCTTGGCCACTGTGGGGACACTGGTCAAGTTCTTGAGGAGAACTTTGTCCACCTGGGGAGGATCTAAGCAGGTGATACAAGGTCGTTAAAAACCACAATTCAAGGAGGATAAGGCTCACCTTGGAGGGAAGGGATCCCCTCATGGTGCTGCCAGCAATGCTTAGAAGCTCACAACCCTTGGGTCTGAACCTTTAGTTGTACTTTGCTACAGGATAATCATCACAAAATTTTGTGGTATCACCTTGTCCTTTTACTAGAGAAAATTTCTCCTAGGCAACACACTAAACATAAGAATGAAAAGTCTGGTAAAGGGTTTTGTGCACCCGAAAAATATTTGAGTCACTGGCAGAAGGGTCCCTAGTTAGATTTACAAATGCAAAATGAACCAACCTGTACAAAAACCATTTCCCATTTATCTTGTAATTCTTTACATCTTTATATCTTTATATCTTTATTTATTATCTCAATAACCAGTAACATGTCTCTGTGTAAATATGTTACATTTAAAGCCCATCTCATGCTGCCTTAGTGGTTTGACTAGACTCACCTTCAACAAAAATTGAAGCTTCAGTTTTTACATCTCCACCTTCAAACCTGTATTTCCCAGCATGAATATCTTCAGCCTTGTTGATGATCAGTTTGTGGACAAGACCTTTCTTTTCAAAGACGACTCCATCCATGCTTGTTAACTACAAAGTAAAAGACAGAGACCTATCCTATTTAAAAAAAAGGAAAAAATGCAATCCAAACTAAAACTGGACAGACTACAATTTAAAATGCAGTTGAAAAGACTTATGAATGTCATGCATTTTTAATGACAATATTCTGGTATTCTGTTGCCCAGAGAAGCTGTGGCTGCCCCATCCCTGGAAGTGTCCAAGGCCAGGTTGGATGGGGCTTGGGTCTAGTGGAAGGTATCTCTGCCCAGGGCAGGGGTGGGACTGGATGATCCGTAAGGTCCCTTCCAACCCAAACCACTCTGGGATTCTGGGAACCCTTCCAGGGTGCCACTCAGACTGCAGGTGACTGTCAGGGGGAAGGACACCTTGACACCACCCTTAGGAAGTAGAGCCAGAGAGCAGAGCAAGCTCAAGGAACCCACCTTGAGGCCATCCTTAAACCAGGTTCCTGTCACGTTGTCCTTGCTGACAGTGCAGGACAGCTCAGCTGGCTCCCCCTTCAGCACTCGCACGGTCGCCAGCTGCTTGTTGAGGTAACAGCGTGGGACTGAACAGCACAAAGGAAGGGAAAGGAGCTAAGTGTGTGCTACAGAGAGACACCTAGAGCTGAAAATGCATGTGCACGTGAGGTGAAAAGAGCTTTTTAAAACAAATGTCCTCTGGTTAGGAGAGGGTTTTGTGCCACCTCACTGTGGGCCAGCTGGGTACACTCAGTGCCTTGAGGACCATCCCATCATCAACTATATCCCAACATCCACCTCATGGGCAATGGATTCACCACAAATCACATTATGCAGCTGTGGATTTGCTACTTTATGTCTATGCTAATCATCTTGGCTCCCTCTACAGCCAGTGGAAAAAACAGGCTGCTCCAGGGTGTGGATATACTGCTTCATCCTCCTCTTCCTCTGCACTGACCACACATGGAGCTGCCCGACACATCCCCCTAAACAGCCCCAGGCACACTGTTCTCTACTCCTGTATTCCTCTTTCTCTTCCCAAGTTCTTCTCCATTACCATCATAATCTCCTCTATAACATATACCCCACTCCTTCCCCCTGCACCCCAATTTTGATGATTTTACTTCCTTGTTTATATTTATGGTTTAGCAATGATAATTCCGAACTTGTTAACCATCCCATTAGGTCAATATTCCCCTTTGATTATACACTTGAAATTTCTAATTCCTATAATTTTCACATCATCATCTTGTTGGTGGAGCCACAGGTCTTACTCAAATGGCTGCAAACACATTACTCCCCTCTTACTCTATGCAACACCTTATCATTCCTGAAGATACAAGAGAAAAGAGCTCTTTACATTATATAATCCCATATACGCAGGCACAGAATTGCTCCCAGAACTTGGAAAACACAGTTCTTTACAGTAGGTGTTTGAAAAATAAAGTGAAAGCTTCAGTTTTGAATTGCAACAGTATCAAAGAAACATGATGATATTCTTTGAAACTTTATGGGAACTGGTATGTTTGTGAACTGGTCTGTTCCATGATATGTGAAACACAAATTAAGAGATGAGACATGGTTTAGATCATTTAGACAAAGAAAATAATTTAGACCTTTAAGGCAGTTTGATCAGAGCACACTGTGTAAGATCAAACAGCCAGTCAGTGGGAGAATTAGGAACAGATCACGGGACAACCAAATTTCTATAGAGTTGTGTTTATCTAAACCATAACATCCAATTTCTTTGAAGGATTAGGAATGTGAGTATCAAAATGCAAAGACCAGGAGTCACCAGTTAACCACGTACCTTTGAGATCATCCAGGACACTCCGTTTCTTTTGTGCTGTGCTTTCGGTGTTGTTCAGGGAATCATTTGCTTTAAGATCCAGGTCAGGTTCCTGGTTTTTCTGGTTTGCTGAAGGAGGTCCACCAAAAGGACCTGACATCTGGCCATAACTCAGTGGACCTTGACCAAACCCACCTGAACTACTCCCATCAACAGATCTGTCACGGGATTTACTCCCCGCCTCTCCAAAGGCAGAATTTGTGTCATAAAGGGAGCCTAACTGTCTGAAATCTCTGCCCTCTCCCCTGGCTCCTCCTGGACCTGACAGGGACCCTCTGTCACCAGCTGAACCTTTGTTCCCTGGCCCTCTGACATCACTGGCAATGCCCTTTCCAGTTTCACCTCTCAAAGATCCGCCAACATGTGCGTCCAGCCCATATTCCCATCCTGGTCCACCAGCAGCTCCCACACCTCCTTTACCACGGACTGAATCCCATTCATCCCCTCCCAACCTCCCAACTCCACCTGCACCAGCTGTGGCTACAGCTGACCCTCTGTCCTCACCATAGGGAGACCCCGCACCCCACAGGGCAGAGCCTTCCCTGGAAAAACCCTCTCCTCCTGCTCCACCTACATATCCTGGAGCTCTGTTCAGTGCGGCATCCATGCCACGGCCGAATCCCATCGCTTCCTCACCTCCAAGAGGAAAATGAGCAGCTCCTGCCACAGCCCCAGCTGGGAGACCATCCTTCCCATAGGGACCCCCAACACCCCCTGCACCAGCCCCACCAGCACCTGCTCCAACTGGGAGACCATCCTTCCCATAGGGACCCCCAACACCCCCTGCACCAGCCCCACCAGCACCTGCTCCAACTGGGAGACCATCCTTTCCATAGGGACCCCCAACACCCCCTGCACCACCAACACCAGCACCTGCTCCAACTGGGAGACCATCCTTCCCATAGGGACCCCCAACACCAGCACCTGCTCCAGCTGGGAGACCATCCTTCCCATAGGGACCCCCAACACCCCCTGCACCCCCAACATCAGCACCTGCTCCAACTGGGAGACCATCCTTCCCATAGGGACCCCCAACACCAGCACCTGCTCCAACTGGGAGACCATCCTTTCCACAGGGACCCCCAACACCCCCTGCACCAGCCCCACCAGCACTTGCTCCAACTGGGAGACCATCCTTTCCATAGGGACCCCCAGCACCCCCTTCACCACCAATACCAGCACCTGCTCCAGCTGGGAGACCATCCTTCCCACAGGGACCCCCAACACCCCCTGCACCAGCCCCACCAGCACCTGCTCCAACTGGGAGACCATCCTTCCCATAAGGACCCCCAACACCAGCACCTGCTCCAGCTGGGAGACCATCCTTCCCATAGGGACCCCCAACACCAGCACCTGCTCCAACTGGGAGACCATCCTTCCCATAGGGACCCCCAACTCCCCCTGCACCACTAACACCAGCTCCAAGTGGCAGACCATCCTTTCCATAGGGACCCCCAACTCCCCCTGTACCACCAGCCCCACCAGCACCTGCTCCAACTGGGAGACCATCCTTTCCATAGGGAACCCCAATTCCCCTGGCACTTGCAGAACCAGCACCACCAACACCTGCTCCAAGTGGCTGACCATCTGGACCATACAAAGCTTCTCCAAGTCCTCCTGCACCAGCTCCATCAGCTCCAGCTGGGAGACCATCCTTTCCGTAGGGAGACCCAACTCCCCCTGCACCAGCTCCACCAGCACCTGCTCCAACTGGGAGACCATCCTTTCCATAGGAACCCCCAAATCCTCCTGCACCACTAACACCAGCACCTGCTCCAACTGGGAGACCATCCTTCCCATAAAGAGCTCCAGGTCCCCCTGCACCAACACCACCAAAACCAGCTCCAACTGGGAGACCATCCTTCCCATAAAGAGCTCCAGGTCCCCCTGCACCAACACCACCAAAACCAGCTCCAACTGGGAGACCATCCTTTCCATAGAGACCCCCAACTCCCCCTGTACCACCAGCCCCACCAGCACCTGCTCCAACTGGGAGACCATCCTTCCCATAGGGAACCCCAATTCCCCTGGCACTTGCAGAACCAGCACCACCAACACCTGCTCCAAGTGGCCGACCATCTGGACCATACAAAGCCTCTCCTGCACCAGCTCCATCAGCTCCAGCTGGGAGACCATCCTTTCCATAGGGACCTCCAAATCCCCCTGCACCAACGCCACCAAAACCAGCTCCAGCTGGGAGACCATCCTTTCCATATGGAGAAACAAGTCCCCCTGTCCCACCAGATCCACCAACACCAGCTCCAACCGGGAGACCATCCTTTCCATAGGGAATTCCAAATCCCCCTGCACCAGCACCACCAACACCTGCTCCAAGTGGCTGACCATCTGGACCATACAAAGCCTCTCCAAGTCCTCCTACACCAGCTCCAACAGCTCCAGCTGGGAGACCATCCTTCCCATAGGGAGATCCAAATCCCCCTGCACCAGCACCAGCACCACCACCAGCACCAACACCTGCTCCAAGTGGCCGACCATCATACAAAGCCTCCCCAAATCCTCCTGCACCACCAGCACCTGCTCCAGCTGGGAGACCATCCTTCCCATAGGGAGTTCCAAATCCCCCTCCACCAGCTACACCAACCCCACCAGCAGCTGCTCCAGCTGGGAGACCATCCTTCCCATAGGGAGTTCCAAATCCCCCTCCACCAGCTACACCAACCCCACCAACACCTGCTCCAACTGGGAGACCATCCTTTCCATAGGGAACTCCAAATCCCCCTGCACCAGCACCAGCACCTGCTCCAAGTGGCCGACCATCTGGACCATACAAAGCCTCTCCAAATCCTCCTGCACCAGCACCACCAGCCCCAGCTGGGAGACCATCCTTCCCATAGGGAACTCCAAGTCCCCCTGCACTACCAGCCCCACCAGCACCTGCTCCAATTGGAAGACCATCTTTCCCATAGGGAGCTCCAAGTCCCCCTGCACCAACACTACCAAAACCAGCCCCAACTGGGAGACCATCCTTTCCGTAGGGAGACCCAAATCCCCCTGCACCAGCTCCACCAGCACCTGCTCCCAGTGCCTGACCATCTGGACCATACAAACCCTCCATTGCTCCTGTGGAATGGCCACCTCTACCAGGTGTAGCCCCATCTCCACCTGGAAGGCCTCCTTGACCATACAATGAGCCAGATCTCCCTGTCTGCCCTAACTGACCACTGGCATGAGGTGTCAGGCCATCCTTGCCATAGGGAGTCCCTGTTTGTCCCTCTCTGTTTATACCTGCTCCGTTCATATCACCCACAGTGGCATACCCATCCTTGCCAAGGTGGGACCTCATTCCACCTGCCATTCCAGCACCTGCAGCATTTCCCCCAGCTCCAGTTCCTGGACCAGTCCTGCTGAACAGACCACCCACACTGGCTCCCACTCCAGCTGAATCAGGATCAAGCCCATCTGGCACAGAACTTCCACCACCCAACCTCTCCAAACCAGCTCTGTAACTGGCATCACCTAAATTCCCATCCTTGTCATGCTGAGAGCCCAAACCTTCTCCATCATCCATGTCAATGTCACCAGCAGGCAGCAAACCTTCACCTTTGCCATGCACAGAATTCCATTCACCTGCCCCTCCTCCTGCACCACCAGGACCTGCTCTGCCTGACACAGAGTCCATGCCATGGACAGCTCTTAACCCACTTTTGTCCCCTAAGCCTTTTAGTCCAAAGATGCTGCCATCATTGGCTGCTGAGTCTCCATCTAGACCTGCTCCAGAAAACTGCCCAGACCCCATCTCTCCATTCATGTGGGTTTTGCGTAGCCCTTCTTTTCCCAAAAAAATTTGGCTTCCATCACCAGAATCAATGGAGTGTCCTTGGCCCCTGCCTTGACTGCTGCCTTGACCTGTTCTGTACCAGCCACTTTTCTCCCCACCAGAGGATGTGGAAAAGGAAGGACGATCTTCAGCAGCAGCAGCTTGCTCTTGGCGCCGAAGCTTCCTTGCCCTTTCATTGTCTGCCATTGTTTCTTTCAGCCACTCAGATGTCTCCCTTGCAATCTTTTCTCCTTCATCCTGTCCCCTCTTTCCTTTGGCATCTGAAGTTGCATTTTATCATGGTAGCAGATTTACAATATACAGAAAAAGAGGGGAACAAAATAACAGAAAATCAATAGGACATGCACTGCATCAACAACCAAAGAAAATGTGCTAGCACTTTTTGAATTTCATTTTAGGACACACACACAGAGTACATTTAAATAAATTTAAAATAATTTTAAATCCTGATTTTTTCAATGCCACATTCAGACAATGAAATGTTAGTTAAAGACAATTATTTTTAGTTAAAATACATTGTTTTTTATGGAAACATGCTCATTATAACAGACAAACCAACCAAAAATAACAGAAAAAGAAACTTCCAGCATGGCAGGTCTGATTTAAAGGGGCTGAGATTGTATGTGGGATTCATTAATTCCATCTGCCTTCACCCTCCAGCTATGGAGGAGTTACAGAATATTCCATGCACAGAGGAGCCATCAATTCCTACCCTGGAACTGAGATTTCACTGCTCTGGAGGCAGCTTGCACATCTGGATAATGGCTGGTTTAGAGATGCCCAACCTGAGGACTAAAACTTTCAGATCTGTGAATAGCTTTGGATTAATCTGAAATTCAGGCTGTTCTGAGAGCAGGTCACTCACTGCTTTGGTTTCCAGGTCAGATATAATTTATCACAGCTCACAACTCACTGAAATCCACAGGAAGTTTCTTCATTTCAGAAACCTACATTGCTTTGGAGAGGTCTTTGTGAGAGAGACCCCTCCTGCTGCTGCAGGAGGATCCCAAAGGAAAGCAGAGTCAAAGGGATCCAAAGGAACCACCTTTCATAAGCAAACAAATATAAGCCAGGTGACTGTCAATGTGCCTGCACTGTGTTCCCACCTTCCCAGCTTCCTCTGAGCTCCTTCCAGCATGTTTAACTCTAATTGGGAATGAAAAATATTATCTAGCAAGAAGAATGGCATTGATAGTGTAGAACTGAGAGTATCAAAAGCTCCCTGAGCCCCTGCCTGCAGCCCTGTGATCACTGGGACAGCTTCCTCAAAAACATAAAAACATGTGGGGGGATAGGGAGCATTCTTCCAATAACTGATGGAGAATGTGCTACTTCATCATAGCTGTAGAGCAAACATGCCAATAGGATTTGTCAGGACTAATTAAAAGGGGAAAAGTTGATCTCATTTGAAGAGGAAAGAGGGTCTAACCAGCCATTCATTTTTCCAAACAGGATTTAGAATCATGGAATCACAAAATGGTTTGGATGAGAAGGGACCTTAAGACTCATCTCATTCTACCCCCTGCCATGGGCAGGGTTACCTTCCACTAGCCCAGGGTGCTCCAAGCCCTGTCCAACCTGGCCTCAGACACTTCCAGGGATGGAGCAGCCACAACCTCTCCGGCAGCCTGTGCCAGGGCCTCCTCACCCTCACAGCCAAGAATTTCTTCTCAATATCCCATCTAACCCTGCTCTCTGGCAGTGGGAAGCCATTCCCCCTTGTCCTGTCCCTCCATCCCTTTTCCAAAGTCCCTCTGCAGTTCTCCTGGATCCCCTTTAGGCCCTGGAAAGGGCTCCAAGGTCTCTCTGGACTCTCATCTTCTCCACACTGAACACCCCCAGTTTTCTCAGCCACAATTTTGGAATTAGAGGCTCAGCAATTCATTTCCTATCAGAGCAACATCTCCCTGAGCCATCAGGCAGTGAGAAGAATGCTTTGTGCCAACACACCATGGGAACAACCCGCCGCCAACCACTCACACTCTACAAGGAGCCAGGCGCTGGAGGAGCCCTGTCCCGCGTCGAGCGTGTACAGTCCGCTGTCCGAGGGCCCCACGTTCCTGACAATCAGCTTGTGGGTCAGGCCATCAGGTGTCACAGAGATCTGGTGCTTGTCACTGGCCTGGAGAGGGTGACTTTTGTGCAGCCACAGGGGCTGGTGGCAGGGCGTGCACAGCACACACTGGAACTCGGCGTCCCCGGCCTCGGCACAGCGCACGTCGGAGAGCGGCTGCCGGAACCGCACCGGGATGGCTGCGGGGGAAACCGAGAGCTGTGGGAAGGAAACAGCTGCTTCTGCACTCCAAGGAAAACTGTTACAGCTGAAGGAGGAAAGAACGGGAAGTTGTGATGCATCTGAGCATCAGGTTACTGAGAAAAAGGAAAAACTCGGATGTGCTTCTGTGCCCAATTCTGCAGAAAAGCAGAAAAGTAGATTTTTGCCTTTATTATCTTCTGTGACATTTGTACCTCATAGCACTGATGTGTTTCCAGTCTGTAGTCACTGATGTGTTCCTGCAGTACCATACTTGCATTGAGTTTGTTGTTAGTATTCTGAGCTGTAATATGGGGTACTTAAGGAGTGTGCTCAGTGTCACCCACAGCCAGACTGGTACTCGAGGTTTGGCCTGCTCCCTGGGACTGCAAATGCAGCACCTAAAGCATTTCATCACCCTCCTGCTCCTTTTGCACCTGTGCCGGACAAGGAGCCCTTACTGGGCAGCAGAAGACCGATCCTCTGTGGTGGTCAGGAGTTACTGAGCTTTGCACTTGCTCCTAGACACAACTTTCCAGAAAATAAAAAGAACTTTTGTCACAGCTGCACACCACATCCATCAAACTGAATTCCTTACCTTGCGCATCCAGTTCGGTTGAGAAGACAGGGACGTCCTCCACCCTGACCTGGTACAGCCCCGCGTCCTCGGGCTGCACGTCGTTGACAGTGAAGTAGTACCTCCTGCCGACCCTCCGCAGGCAGTGCTTCCTGTACTCGTCCCCTGTCCCGTACCGGAGCCGCTCGCCGTCCTGCCAGGGGAGAGAAAGGGAGGGGAGGAGTGTCCTCACCAAGGCTCAGCCAGTGCCAGGCATTTCAAACACATCAGGACAGGTTGGTGCTACAATCTCCTTGTTGATATAAATGAGTAACCTCACAGTGCCCGGGGCTCTTGGCAGTACACAGGCACTGTCTGGGCAGTGAATCCTGCACAGAGCAGGGCACCAGCCTCTGAAAATCAGCAAAACAGCAGCTCGTGGTGACCCACAGCTTAATTAATACACAGTTCTTGCAGCTACAAAGACAAAGCACTTTCTTTTCTAGACATCCTCATAACTGGATGAGCAGGAGAGTTCACCACTTTCTGTAGCACACTTGGGTTGCATTGTCCAAATTGTGGCTTATTGACTTCATGTCATATATTTGTTCCAGCAGATTCATGGTTAGTCTGTCCTCCCCTTCAGGGCATTCTGATTTGCTCTGGATTAAAGCCTCTAACCACAATTTGACTAAAAATTTTCTTTCAGAAAAACACACCCAGCACTGAGCACCTGCAGATTCCATCTGTGGGACTATGAATCTAGAGGCAATGTTTTACATCTCTGAGATCTTCTTTCACAGAGGGAGTTATAGTGCAATAACACACTTGAGAAAGTGAGTAAAATTTATACGAAACTGCAGAATTTCTGCATCCTGAAAGACACTGTTGGGGTGATGGTCTTAAACTGAAGGAGGATCAGGTTAGATATAAGTAGCTTTTCCCATGAGGGTGGGGAGGCCCTGGCCCAGGATGCCCAGAGAAGCTGTGGCTGCTCCATCCCTGGAAGTGTCCAAGGCCAGGTTGGACAGGGCTTGGAGCACCCTGGGCTAGTGGAAGGTGACCCTGCCCATGGCAGGGATGGAATGTTTTAAGGTCCCTTGACCTTTAAAAGGTCCCTTCCAACTCAACTGTTCTATGAATTTCCTGAAGACACAAGGATGTCAGTAACTGACTTCATGCTCTGTACTTGGATCTACAAATCCACAGGCATGTCCACCACCAAAGGTCACCCCACACACACACTGCTCCCTAACCAAGTGGGAATCTGCAAAAGACAGACAACCTTAAGGCATTTATTTGCTCTCAGCCACTCCTAGCAGATGAAGCCTTTTCTGTAGAACACTTGAGGAACTGCTCTGAGCTGCTGCTGCCCAACTCATCCCCCTCACCTTGAGCAGGTAAACGTTGCTGTTGCTGTTTTTCAGCTCCATCTCCAGGCTGAATGTAGCATTACCCTCCTTGTTGACTTTGATGTGTTCAAAGTTTTTGAGACCGTGAATTAACTGCAAAGAAATGTTGTAGAACGTAGTGAATGATAAAGCTGCCATGACAAAAGTTCTTAAGCTGTTGAATTAATGTGAAATCTACTTTAAAGAGCTACTCTGACATTATGTAGTAGAAGTATCTGTAAGACACAGTTCTGGTATAGTGAATTGCAGTGTCTGTAAGTTGCCACAGTTTCCTCCTGTACATAAATTATTTTTTATGTGTTGCCTCCTGGTCACTTCCACACTGCCCATCCAGGCCTCTACATGCCCCTGTATTTAAAGGCCAATTTTCACTCTTGGACATTTAATTTTTAATTTGGGGTCCAAATTCTTATCAGAGACAACTGAATACCCCTGTGGTCAGTATCTCCTAAAATCTGTGAACTGAGCTTCAAAACATTCATTTTTGCCTGCATGAGTAAAGAACTGGAACTTCTTTAAAATATTGTCATAAGTCACAGTTATACAACAAAATTTTCATCTCCAAAGCAATCTAGGAAGATATAGCCTGTTTTCAGAAGCTGCAATTTGTTAAAAATGAGTGGTTGCAGTTTATTTACCTTGTCTTGTTCACTCTCTGTTTCCTTCCTCATCTCCTGCAGCTTCCTCAGCATCCCACGGAAGTCAGCAATTCCATATTTCATACAGATTTTCTCATAATCTCTCCTATCTGCATGCAGCAGGAGCTGCCACACAGCTTCTTTGTCCAGGGGCTTTGGTTTTGGTGCTGCAGCCCTGCAAATCAGGGGAGAACCATTCAGACATTTTCATGGACAACAAGATGTCCTGCTTTTCTCTCCCTAACTCTCTTTCATCTCTCTTTGTCATTCCTGTAGTTCACTTGGCCCTGTAGGTGCAGGCAGGAAAGACTGGGACTCTTCCAGAGCAGGTTTCCTGCATCTGTACTACAAATTAAATGGTGCCAGGGAACAGCTTCCACCCTGCTGAATTATCACCAGAGGGTCTGGCACAGTTTGGCCCAGGCCAGGTAACTGCCTTGCACAGCTCAGGTTCTGCACAGAGATCATTATCAGCACAGAGAACATTATCTAAGGACTCCAGGCAGTCCTTAGAGCTTCCCACCTGGGAAGGGAAGGATTCTGCCCTGTGCACCTGGCAGTGCAGCTGGGCTGGCAGCCAGAGCCATCAGTGCATGAAGAGTTGTCCTTTGGACAGGAGCTACTCGTGAGCTAAACACAGGGAAGCAGAGAAACACAGCTTCCCTTCAGAGCCTCATGGTGCAGAGGAAAGACCCCTCAAAATGAGGCTGGAATCTTGTGTTTATCTCAGTCCAGCTGGCAGTGCCAAGCTCTTCTGGCCTGTCTCTCCACAGGGAGTCTCACAACTTTGGACACAAGAAGTGTTGCCCTGAAGGTCTCTGGAGCTGTCCCCTAACACCAAGAAACATCCAGAAGTGGGAGCATTGCCCTCACTCCAGAGCCTTACCTCTTCCTCAGCATCTTCCTGGAGTCCAGGAGTGTCTTCTTGAGCTCTGTTACAAGAGTGGGGGAAGCAACTAACAGTCACATACCCAGCACTGTGAAATACATCTCCCAAAAGAAGATAATGCAAAATAGCCACTGACAACAGGTCTTTGTGCTAAGGTCTCTTCCTCTGGTGTTTTTTTCATATTTTGCAAAAAAACTGTCATGACACTTAGCCAGTTCTCACTGCCATGCTAATCCTTTGAGTGCCAGTGAAGTTCATCTCTCCCTAAAGGGCTTCCCTCTAGAGATCCACTATTTTCAGCCATGTTAACAAGTTTGATCCAGATGTGTTTAACATCCCCAGATCCCTTTTTCCTTTCCTAATGATTCCACAATCACTAATTAGAACAGCCCAAAACTGTGTCTAAAATCATCACTTTAGCAAAAGGTAAAGAGCAAGCAGACAGAGATGACAGAACATTAGCAGCTCATTAATCCTTCTCTACTCCACTCTTACTCCAGTCTTTACAAGTTTGGGGTAGCAATAGTGTGGCAGAGAGAGTATTTTTCTCTTTGCTCCCCCCCCACCTCCCCCCCCATATAATACACATATAGATCTTTAACTTACCATCAGCAGCATGAACAGGAACATATTTTGCCTTCCTCTTAAAGCCAACTGATCATTTATAAGAGAAAACAGAAGGAAAACAAGCCATAGGATGAACAAGGTTAAATTAACAGCAGTGAACCAATGAGCCATGAAACCACTGTGTCTGTTACCAGTGCAAGAGGGAATCCCAGTTTGGATTTCTTTGTCAATCTGCCATTTGCTCCCAGTACACTCCATCTATAAAGGTGATATTTGTATTGCCATTGACTCTGTGCTTGCTGGAGACTCCACACAGAGGAGGAGAGCATTTTTGCCCTACCAATTTTATGGTCTAAGCAACGGGAGGAAATCTCAACATCTTGTTTTAGAGGTGGGAAGCCAAGGTGGAAATGGCAACTGTAGATAGGTGCCTTCGAAACTTACTTGTAAAGCACAGAGGTGACATGGACACTTCAGATATAATCCATCTTCTGCTCAAGTGGATTCCAAGAAGATCAGTTATATCTGACCCACCAAGTGCCCATTTCTCTGCACTGACTGTGACAGAAGCAGGAACGAGGTGCAGAGACAGCTGCAGAGGCATGGATCCCTCCCAAAGGGCTGATTCATTCAACACCATAAAGAAAGGATTGGGGCAGTTCAGCAGTAAATCCAGGGTGTCTGATTGTGTACCAGTGCAGCGAGCACAATTCCATTTTCTTCCCCCTTGCCTTAAAACTCACAGTGTGAGGGAGCCACCAAAAGACCTCTGGTCTTCAATGAGGGGAATACCAAACTTTCACACCAAGAATACCCAGACAAAGTCCTGGACATCAGCCCAGGGATCAGCATAGCCACTGCCTGGGACCATGGGGGCTGTGGAGCCCAGAGCTGCCAGTCCTACCTTGGAGGATCCTGAGGCCAGCAGAGCACGAGGCCTCTCCGTAGGCATTGACAGCACAGCAGCGATACAAATCACTGTCATCCAGAACCAGGCTCTTGATCTTCAAAGGGAGAGCACAGAAACTGCTCACAGAAAGGGCTGGGGTTCAGTTCACCTTCAGCTTCTCATAAAGCAACTACTCAGTGGCACCTCAGAGGCTTATTCTGTTCCCAGAAGGGCTCTAAAAAGCTTTGTTTGCTTATCTTTGTATTATCTCAGAGCTGGGGAATATCCTGAGTTTGAAGGGACCAACAGGATTGTCCAGTCCAGCTCCTGGATAGGACGCTCCCAACACTCCCACCCTGGGCATCCCTGGGAGCATTGTCCAGACACTCCTGGAGCTCTGGCAGCCTCGGGGCTGTGCCCATTCCCTGGGGAGCCTGGGCAGTGCCAGCACCCTCTGGGGAAGAACCTTTCCTGAGATCCAGCCTGACCCTGCCCTGGCACAGCCCCAGCCCTTCCCTGGGGTCCTGTCACTGCTCACAGGGAGCAGAGATTGGAGCTGCCCCTCTGCTTCCCCTCATCCCACTGCAGGTTTTTCTTGTCCATTTCTCTCAGTTCCACAAGTCCTTTCTGAAATATTTGATCTTTACCTGCAGAATGAATTCATTTGTAGCACTATTGAAGGACATTTCATATTTGGCAGGATCATCCATTCCTTTCCGTGTTCGTGACCATTTCACCTCAGGAGCTGGGACACCTTTGACCACAGCTCTGAAAATGGCATCTTTACCTTTTAAAAGAGAACAGGATTTAGTTATTTAACACAGGCTTGAACATGAGAACTCTCAGGCCTGGCCCCTTTTCCCATCAATAGTGATCCCCAGAGTGATTAATTTCTGTTATTTTATGAAGAAACATTCTTCAAAAATAACATCTTCTTTTGCACATCAGTAATTCAGGTTTTGTGTGTATTCAATCATAAAAGGCCTTTAAAATGTGGCATTACCCTGCCAGACATGGCTGCTGACATCTCTGACATCACTGAAATCACAAGCCTGACAGCAACTTCAACCCAGACTTGCTTTTTACCCATGAAATGTCCAGATCCCTTCTCATCACACACATTCTCTATCAAATCCCATTTTTCCAGTCTTTAACTGGCACCACCTTCCACTCCAAACCCACCAGGCACTGCTGTTTGAAGAGACAAGGAAGGGAGAAGAGAAGGGGGTTCTTCTCCTTCATCCCTGCTCCCCAGGAGCCTGAGTACCCAGCAGCTCCCCACAGAAACCTCCAACAGCTTTCCCACTGCCCAGTACAAACCTCTTCTCCAACAGGCTCCAAAACCATAGGGAACACTGGGAAACAAGTCAGAGAAGTGACTTGTGGGGGTGAGTGGGAATAGAAATGGAGGTGAGCTATCCATGGAAACACCTCAGAGTAGAAATTATCACTGTCTCTTATTTTTTAATACTCTTGGTCTTCAGGCGACCAACACTTTTAAATATTCTCCCTGGAAAGTCTGGCAATATTTCTCACACCTTTCTGCAGTCACCACCACCAAACTTATTTGATGGAACAAGTTCTTGCCAACAGATCCTTGTCAGAAGACCTTTTCCAGCCTTTGAGATTGAGTACTATCTCTTATTGAAGTCTGATTGCAGTTTGTTATCTCTGTATTACATTTTAGCCACTTTGGCTGCACTTTCCCAGGCTTGCCATCTGTCACAGACCACCCAGCCAGAAGAATCAGCTCAGCCATGCACTGAACACAGTGGGGTGATGATGACAGAATTAAAGGCCCTCGTGGTGCCTCTACACAGACACAGAATTACAGTGACCAACCTGAATGCACAAAGAACCTGCTGAAAATGAAAATTGGAAAATTTACACAGGCAAAAACAGCCAGCAGCCTTGAGTGGTGCCTGAAACGTGCAGGTGGAGGAGGAGGAAGAGGGACAGGTTCCACTAGAGGCCACTGTGTTCCTTCAGTGGCTCCTGGAAATCCACAGGTGAGTGTGGAACACCAAAATCCAAGCTGCTGGTTCAGTCCTGGCAGGGAAGAGGACCTACACGATGTTCTCAGGCCACTCCACACCAACAAAAAGAATAAAACAAAAGAAGTCTCTGCAGGTGCAGAGAAACCTCTGGGTGGCTCTTCACTGATTCCAGTTCTTGCTTCATCAGCTGCCTGCTCTGTGCTCTGTGCAAGATCCTCCTGTTCCTTACAGAATCATCACAGAACCATGGAATGGCCTGGGTAGGAGGGACCTCAAAGCCCATCTCACTCCACCCTCTGCCATGGGCAGGGACACCTTCCCCTGTCCCAGGTTGCTCCAAGCCCCGTCCAGCCTGGCCTTGGACACTTCCAGGGATCCAGAGGCAGCCACAGCTGCTCTGGGCACCCTGTGCCAGGGCCTGTCCATCCTCACGGCCAAGAATTGCTTCCCAAAGTCCCACCTAACCCTGCCCTCTTGCAGTGGGAAGCCATTCCCCTTGTCCTGTCCCTCCAGGCCCTTGTCCATCTCTCCTGGAGCCCTTTTAGGCACTGGAAGACAGCTATAGCCTAAACAGCACCTCCAGTCAGCACATCCTACTTCAAAAGCAGCTGATTTTAGTGCTGAGCACAAGTTCATTCAACAGGAAAACAAAAAAACCAACAGCATTTTCAATGTGCTTAATCTTCTGCTGCAAAATCCTTACTGTGAGAGCCTCCTGCAGAATTCCCTGGGTTTGCTGTACACATAAGAGCCAGATGTTGGTCTTGCATACACATAGTGACAACTTAGGAGACCTTTGTGAGTACTGATGTAATTGTCCTCAGTGTAACAAAGACTTTGGCCACACAACACTTTTTTTTTGTGGTCGTGTCTAATCACTTTAGAAACTCACTTGATTTAATCATGATATTTTTTTTTCATGTGGGTGGGACATGGAGTCAAACCTCCAGATCTGTGGCTCTGCCTGTTTATCAAGTCTCACCTTCCTGCAGTGTCAGAGTGAGTGGCTTCTTCTCAAAATCAGGTGTACTGCATCCTTGTGGAACATCATTCACAAACTGAGTGACAACGACTCCTGGGATAGAAGATTTCTTGAAGATTTTTACTAGAAAATCGAGAAAAAATACATTCAGTTTACATGTCTGTCTTTCAGAAAGAATCTCTCAATCTGCATTGCCTCCTGCAGAGCAATAACTGCTCCTGCTCAGCTCCTCTTGGACCACAAAGGTCCCACCCATTCCAGTGCCACAGGCTGTAAATGTGTCCCAAGGCTTGGGGATTAAGATCTGGGTGGCTTTGGTCAAGCCACCTTTTGGTTGTGGTGGCTTTGGCAAAGTTGTGTCCACGTAGGAAATTCTGCAAAGTCCTAATCCAGGACCACCTCAGCTCACAGCTCCAGCCATGGTTTGGACGGGGAGAGCTTTGCATCAGTTCTTGTCCCAAATACAAAATCTGCCATGAGAAAAGCCCCACTGCCAAGTCAGAGCCTGGTGGGTCAGTCCCTGCCATCTCCAAGCTAGAGAGGCAAGCTGGGGTTGTTCCCAGGGAATATTCCCCAGAGCTGTGTCTGTTCTCTCACCTGTCTGATGGCTGCTCATGATTCTTCACTCAGCTTTTCGGGGTCAGCACAAACAGATTACAAGTTCTCCTTTGAAAAAGACCAAGAATTTCATTATTTAGAGTTTGCAAGGGAAAAGACAGACCTTAACACGGATCCCTTTAGTGACACAGTTTGTCCTTCCTCACTTGCCACATCCTTGCAGCCAAGTAGAGGCAGACCTGCCAATCAGCCTGTCATGCCCAACACAACCTGAGTATCAGGATGATTAGCAGGGCTGAATGGAAAATGTACACATCCAGTGGCATCCCTCTGTGTCACCTGGCTTTCCTCTAAAGACCTCCTCTCGTGTTTCAGGCAAACATTCACCACATGGCACTCACGTGGTGGGTTCTGATGGATGGCAAGAGCAGTTGCTGAGAAGAAAACCACAGAGATGGATGTCTAAACTGGGGCATGGAGCAGAGGTACATCCTGATCTCATTTAGCTTGGTTAAATTAGCAACAGACCTGAGAGCAGACAAGAAGCCTTTAGAAGGGAATGGTGAAGCGTGAGCTTGGCATTAAGGAGTTATTGTTATGGATCGTTCAGGGCACCTTCTGCCAAAGGAGTCTCTTTCCCTGTATTTTAAATTGGACAATATGTAATGTAACACATCCCTGCCTTGCAGCAAGCTGGGAAAGCAGATTCTCTGTCATGTGAGAGATGCTCAGGAACTATAGAGTTACTGCAGCTCTGAAAGAGCAATTAGATTGGATTGCCTGTGGCATTAGTGCTGCGTCTCTGCTTACCCTCTGCACTCCTTCAGTTAACAGAGGGACACAAGAACATGCAACTTCCATCAGTTTTGAAAGGCACAGGGACTTTGGGAGCACACCTACACCAGGCATTCATCCAGCTGAGCTCTGGCACCTGATGAAAACATAGGAGTGGCATCTTCTTATCACACATTCAACTCTGAGCTGCATTGTCTGGGTGAGAATTGGTTTCAGCTAAAGGTAAGAGACAACCTAGTGAGCAAAAATAATTTGTGATGGCTAAACCATGCCCAGGCCAAAGAGTGTGTCACTCACAGTAACCTCTGGGTCAGTTTCTGAACCAAAATTATTTTGCCATTACTCAGCAGCTGCAAAGAGCCACAGATACCTCCCTAGAAAAAATCAGTGGCTCCACTTTGTCCTTACCACAAATCTTGTTTTGGGGCACTGCACTCACTACAAATCTCAGCAATAATTGACATCTCTGAACCTCCCTGGCCTCAGTGGAGATGCACTGAGACAACAGCACTGGGAAATGGGAGAGGGCTGTGTGAGCACCAGCCAAGCCCTCTCTCCTGTCCCCTCCTGGCCTGATCTGGATGTCCTCTGCTGCTCCCACCACAACAAGGGGTTTGCATTTCATCTGTGTGCTGCTAGTCTGCTACATCACACAGTTACTTCTGTAAACCCTTGGGAGATGTCTTAAAACCTGGGAATGAAGGGAATGAGGAGCTTGTGGGAAGGAAAAGACACAAAACTGAACGGAAAAGGAGCTGATTCCAGGGCACCTTGTCCTGCCCTGGGCAGAGCATTGCACAGTGAATGGCTGAGATTTTTAGAGGCTCTTGATCACCCTCTTATGGATTTAATTTGTCCTCCACAGTACTGAACCACATTAACAACAAACATAATCCCCTATTGCCTCTTGTATCTTCCTAAACATGTCACCACTCCTGGAGCAGGAATGCCTGATGCTTACAGCACTCACCAAACAGGATGACCTGACACCAGCTTGCAGCAGCTTTCCCCTAAGCTCTGTTTATGTTACACTTGCATTTATTCTTTGCTCCTTCTGACTCCTTTCCTCCACGCTGGGCAGTGGAGAGGAGCAGCTACTCTGAAATGGCAAAGTGGTACAAACTCAGCTCCAAAGCCTTTCCTGACATCTCCAAATGTTTCACGTCAGAATGTTTCATTCTCAGCCTGGTGTGACAGTGGACATGTGTTACCATAACAGAAACTGCTGAGAAAGGGCTAAATTCAAATCTAGTTTGGTAAAAGCCCAAATACTGGCAATATTTGCACAGGCAGTAACAGGCTCCATCTCTCAGTGGACAGCATGCACTATGTGCACTATGTATAAACTGCTGAGTTTACAGAGTCTTAAAGATTTCAGAAATTCACTTGGATTAAAAATAAGCTCCTGTGAGTCCTTAAACTGCTGTGAATTCCTGACTTCTGGAGAATGAGAAGGAAGCATGTTAATGCCACACATTGATTGCAGGGTTAAAATAACAGTGCTGGATATGAAGGGAACATTCCTTCAGTGTAATGAATCCAACCACATTGCATTTTCCAGTGTCTTGTGTATTAAATAAGGACCAGAAAATAACACCCTGGTTGACACAGTCACTAAAACCTACCCCTGCTTACTTTTAAAATTTTTACTCCCTTGTTACATGAATGATCACGGCTTTGTTCTGAATCCAGTTCTATCTAGAAAAAGAAATCACAGAATTTTAAAAATGAGACAACAAAAGCCTTCCAAAATTGTCATAGTGTAATTCATATCTTCACTCACAGGTGCTTGAAACATTGGTGTCCACATGAGGACAATTTATTCAATGGAATAAATGTTTCCACGAGGGAGTCACCCCTCCCCAGGTGAATGCTGCTAACACCCCCAGCACAATGGAGTGACACTGGAAGCAGCTCAACACTCTCACTCCTCTGTAAAACACATCCCTGTCATGCATTAGCCTTGTTCAGGTTGGCCATTCCTCATTCGAGGCAGAAGTCTGTCTGCTTTGCAGCTGCAGGGGCATCTCCCTCTGGAGACAGAGGGAAAGCTTCCACGGCTTTGAGCACAGAGCTGGAGCAAGCCCTTGGCTACTGACAACATTTTTAATGTCCCAAAATAAAGCAAGAAGCCTGGCAGGGTGGGAGGGTGCCCTTCATCCTGTGTGTTCATCAATCTGTCTGGATGAGACAGAGCAAGAGACCATTCCCTCTGAGCCTGACTGGACACCAGTGCTGGGGCCATAAATCAGCTGAGTGAATAAGCAAAACATTTGGGAGTCAGAGGATTTGTAGGTGTTGGGGGCGTCACAGAGAGTTATTTACGGGCTTCAGACAGTGCAATACACAGACAAGATGTGACATAATTGCTGGCAGACTGGTGAGCAAAATTAGCCAAAGCTGTAGGGAAGTGACACGCAGCGAGTGGTTCATGGGGAGGGGATGGGTGCAGAGGCTCGGGGTGTGCCACAGGCATTGCACAAGCACAGACACAGCAGGGACAAAGCCATTAGCACACACTTAAACCAGTGATAGTGGAGTAATCAGCAACACAGGCAGCATATCTTTCATAGGAGCGTGTATCACAGAATCTCCTGAGCTGGAAGGGACTCACAGGGACCATCCAGTCCAACCCCTGCCCTGCACAGACACCCCAACACTCCCACCCTGGGCATCCCTGGCAGTGCTGCCCAAACACTCCTGGAGCTCTGGCAGCCTCGGGGCTGTGCCCATTCCCTGGGGAGCCTGGGCAGTGCCAGCACCCTCTGGGGAAGAACCTTTCCCTGATACCCAGCCTAACCCTTCCCTGACAAAGCTTTTCTCTTTGCAATTCTCTTTGAATTCCTCTTTGTAAATCATGAAAATCAGGGCAGTTCTGACACAGAAAGTGTTCTAGACAAAATACCAAATTGTTGTGAGCTCAGTCAAATTCTGGCTGTGCTTTATCCCAGAGATCCAGATACTCAGTGAATATATTTCACCTAAAAGTTCTCTTTTAGCTTTGTGTTGGCTTTCTGTGTTTTTTTGTTAACTTGAAGTAATCTTTTGAGCGTGAGTCTTCCCATTTCAGATGAATTTTCAAGGAAAATTTCAAATGCTTTGGTTAGAACCACAGAACTGAAGGCCAACAAACTGCAGAAGGGAAACTTCATGAAAACTTCTGAGCAGGTCACAGAGCAGGAATGTCACAAGCTCTCCAGTGATGAATGGAGGTCTTGTGCAGAGTGGAGAGGAATGCCCAAGGATCAGATTTTGTGTGACTTATCCCTTTGGTAAATCTATACCTGACCTGATCTTCTCCTCTGCTCCAGGGATTATGAACATGACCTAAGTGCTTGCTCAGGATCCACAGAAACACAAACTAGATACCCTGCACCCATTTATGTATGAAAGTGGCACTGATACCAAAGGCCAAGAGGAGACACACACCATCCCTATTTTCTAAGGGAGCAAAAGCCATTAAGCCCCACCAGTGAGCAGGAGAGTGAATCCATGTCCCTTTGGAGCAGCAGGGATGGCATGGCAGCAAGAGAACCGCTCAGTCTGTGCCTTTCCGTGGCCACAACACTCCCGTGGATTCTTCATTACAGAAACAGACTTTGGTAGAGATTTACAGCAAGTATCAGCGAGCAAACACAGCAGTGTCTCACTGCCAGGAAGGAAAGACAACAAACCCTACTCACTGTCCAGGATGAAAACCCACAGGAACCCCAGTGCACCTGTGCCACAAGTCCCCTGACAGCTCCAAGGGACAAGGGACAGCAGATCTTCAACAGCCTGGCCTCTTCCCAGGGAAATCTAGGGAAATCAGTGTGCCTACAGGAGCCAAACACTACAGGAGCCCGCTACTCCTAGAACATTTACAACCACTTCCAGACCTACTGCAACACAAACCCACAACAACAAAGGTGTGGGTCTGTGCGTGACAACAAAGGTGTCACTTCCTAGTCCCAGCTCCGCACCACCCCCACACAAATCACTGGTGACATGGCCAAACTCACCACTCTACAGGCTGAGCTTCTGAGAGGATCCTCTGGAAGTCACTTCTGCATCTCCAGGCCCACAGTGCCTTTGTTCACTCAGAGCACAGAGCTCTTTATAGCTGTCCAGTGGGTCCCCTGGTCCCAGATGTCAGTGACCTGTGGGAAGGAAGATATGGCCCTTATCTGTCTGGTATAAATGTGACTAAATGGCAAAAGAAACAGCAAACTGCCGTCCCCCTCACACCTCTCCAGTCTCGCAGGAGGTGAGGCTGTGCCCAGGAGCTGTTGGGTGTCTCCACACTGAGCTGGAGCAGCCCTGGGGGCTCATTATAGCCCCACACTCCCCCAGCCCAGGGGAGGTGCCCTGGAGCCCTTGGCAAGGCCGGCCACGGCCGGGGCCAGCCTGGCCAGATGCGACCATCAGTCAAGGCCAGGCTGCATCTCCAAGGCAAGACCTTGGGCCTCAAAGAAGGACAAACACTTGTGCAGATCCAAGGAAAGGACAGACTGTACACCAGGTTGTGTAGGACACACCAGAAGATGGGTGTGTCCTACTCAGAGGCCATGAGTCCTTAGAAGACACCACAATTCCTCAGCAGATAAGCAAAACCAGTGAAGTATTGCATCTGTGTGTGGGTCAACCATGCCTGGGCTTGGCCCTCAGCAGAAGAGTCCCTCAGTCTGTGCTATTCCAAGAGGCCTGAAAGAAATCCAGTTGCTCTAGAATAACTCCACTGCTACAGCCAAAAGACACACCTCAGTTTGCTCCTTTCCTTCCAAAACAGACACAGGCTGATCCCTTTCCCATGAGCAGCAAACAAGGCCACTCATTTCACCAGTGCAAGTTTCTCTGCCCATGGCAGGGAGTTGGAATTAATTGGTTTTAAAGTTCTCTTCCAACCCAAAGCACTCTGGGATCTCTGATTTCCATGGACAGGTACCCAGATGTACAAGTTCAGTGCATTGTGACCTCGAATTTTTTGCTTCTGGTCTGCCCTTGAAGACCTTGTAAACCTTCCTTCCTCTGTTCAGAAAGCTCCCCTAAAGCAGAGGGGCCTTTGTTTAGCTCCTGATGTTCACAGAGATGGCCAGTCTGGGACTGCAAGCTCCCTTCTCCAGAAGCTTGACCTGCAGGCAACAAAACCTGACAGGCCTGAAGGCTGCTCTCACTCACTTCAGGGTGAGAGCCCACAGTGGTTGCTTTCCTTTGCATTGGGTGAATAAATTCATACTAAATCTCATGTTCAGTTGGAGGAATGGCTGGCTCCAGAAGGTGGCAAGAGAAGTGTTTTTACTGTGATGGCCATGGGTCACAGGCTGTCTGTGCTGGCAGAACCAGAAGAAGGCTTTCCTATGAGAAGATGATAATTTTAAAATCTGAGGCTAATGGGAAAGGAACACACAGAAGACCCTTGGTGCCACAGCTTAGACTCCTGTTAGATTGCATCAAGACAGAAGAACCACAAAGAGCACCATTTCCACTAGCCTGAAAAAGAAGATTCTCAACCAGGTATCAAAAATTTCTACCCTGCAGGGCTGGGAATCACCATTTCAACCAACAATTTAAAAGATAAATGTGAAAATTAAATTCTGAAGTAATTTTCTTTACTCCTTTCTTTTCGACCATTGTTGCTGGTGACAGTGTTTAAAGCTTCCCAGTTCATGAGAAAAGCATGTCAACAGAGGAAAATGGGATTGCTCAAACTGATGCCTGGGCTAAGATCCTTCCTGTTTCCTTTGCAGTGATATAAAAGTAGAAGGTAGAAGCAATTACAAAGTGAAATATAAACCATTTGATAGTTGACAAACCAAGAAATTAGGACAACAAGGATCTGGGAAATCTGGACTGCTGCTGGAAAATCCTCTCAGTGGCAGCCACTGTTTTCTAGCAATGTGGGCCTCCCACAGCATTTTCACCTGCTTTGGACAATGATCATCCCAAAGATGCTCCCTCAGACATCAGCACTGCTGGTCCAGGACAGCAGTTTGTAGCTTTGCTGCACCTTTAATAAACCCCATTGCCAGACAAGGGTCAGAGAGAGCAGCAGTTTGGGTAAGGCCTAGGAAATGCTTCCCACAGGAAGCATTTACCTGCCTCCACTGAAACCTGAATTCAGCTCTCCTCAGCTGCAGCAGAAGCAGAGTTATCCCAGAGGCCTGAGCTATCCAAGGCCACAGGAATTTCTGCTGTTTCTCTTCCCATGTGTTCTCCCTTTCCATGCATTTGCTCCCTACAGAAAAGTGCCAATGGTATTGAGTCTCCAATCACATTTAGCTGTTGGGTCTCAGCTGAGGAATTCCTAATTAGACAGACAGTGGGGTCTAACAGGTCCAACAAGTCCCAGGAGATCCAAAACTGCTCCTGTTCCACTGATCCCACAAACCTGATCATGCTTTGCCTCAGTTCCAGCCCTGATTTTTCAGTTTTCGTGGGGCCTCTTCTCCAGGGGGACTGATAATTTAAAACCATCTGCAACAGAGCAACCTCCTCCAAGAGCCTGACCTTCTTCCATTTCACAGCTTGTTTTCCAGCCGCCCACCCAAGGCCCTGTTAACCCCTGTGTGCCAGGACTGAGGCACCAAGTGCCACTGGGAGCCTGCAGAATGTCACGGCGAGGCTGGCACGCTCAGCGGGCGCTGCTTTCCCAGCAGAGGGAACACGTTTGTCCCTGAAAGTAAGGCCATTCACCTAAGGAAGGGCAGTGAAGAAATGTCCAGAGGCAACAGCTAAAGGACAGTTATTTCAGATTGAATTTAAAATTCTGATTTAACTGGAAACAAGACTCTCCCAACATTCTGTTTTCCCTGTAATTCCCTTCTTGGAAAATTGGTGTCAAGTCTTCCTGCTCTGACCAGTGACAACTGGCGCAGCTCTTCCTACAGACTTTGGCACCCACATGTCTCAGAAAGGGCAAGAACTCAACAAACCAAGACCTGGCAGGTCCAAAACGCTGTCTGGATTTTCAGTCCATAAAGAAATGACCAAGATCAAAAACCAGACCAAGACACCCCAATTCTCTGCAGCCTGGTGGACAGTCCTGACTGCTCTAAGGGTGGAAGTGGTGGCAGGGAGACTTCTTTGGGGCAGAAATATTCACATATGAAATGGGTAAAGATGTGCAAAGCTCAGTGGTCGTGTTCCAAGTCCATCTTGACATAACAGCAATGAGAATCCCATAAAAACTATACAAGAAAATGGGCATGGATATGGAATAAAGGCCCAAATTCAGTCAAGATTAAAGGTACCTGCAGGCCTCCAACCACCCAACACACTACACCAAATCAGGTGAGTCTGGCAGTGCTGGTCATGCTGGTCCTGTGTGAGGTCAGGGACATTGTGTGTTCAGATCAGGCCAGGGGCCAGCTGGGTGACAGAAGAGCATTTTGGTTTTCCCAGGAGAATGTCCTACACCAGAATGAGGAACAGTCACACCATGCATGTGAGTGCCCCAGTGAGTCTTCCATAGCCACAACATTTGAATTTAAGTAAATGTGATGTTCCAGTTACTGAGTACTTGCTGCTCTTTTCAGAGGGAGTTGCCCATGCCCATTCCAGTCCCTCAACACCAGTTCATCCACGTTGTAGAGTCCAGAAGAAATTGAAGGGACTTGTTTCAAGCTTGAACTCCCCACCTGAGGTGCCAGTCCCTCTGTCACCTGCAAGCTGAGGGCTGCTGTCACTGGGCACACAGAGCCAGGGTCAGACCCACTGCAGTTCACTGGACCTTCACACAACACAAGGGGCTCAGAACCAAGAGAATGAAAGCAAGAGGCACCAGTGCTCTGCTTTCACAGTGCAGATCATCTCCCTCATTCCCACACTACAGAGAATTCCTTCTGTTCTCTTCCTCAGTTCTCTTCTCACTGGTTCAGTGTTTGCATCCATGACTGACTTAAGGGGTTTGCTAGCAGTCTAGTATTTAGTTGGAGCCTGGCTGCCTGTAAACCAAACACTCCCACTTTTCCCAGTAATAGCTGCTCCCATGACTATCTTCCTTGCATGTTCCAGTCCCAGGGCTGGGATTTATTTCCCATTTTCATCCACAAAACAAAATAGTGGGCAACACACATTTAATAAAGACTTGCCAAAGATGTGATTAAACATCATCTTATTACCAGACATATCCCTCCACCAGGACTTTCCATTCCCCTTGAGACACTGAAGAGAACAAGGTTTTAAGCCCCTCTGGGCTTTAATGAATGCAGAGAACCAGGGGTGCCTGTACAACTTCCATTTGACCTTACATGGTCCTTGGGTTTTGCTAAATGTCCCCCTCCAGCCAAAATGAACTCTGTGTGTTGGGAGCACCTCACAGACACCACCCCTCAGGCAGTCAGAGGGTTAAAAAAGCTCACTGCATGCAACATATTAAACAATAAAATGCAACCAGGGATTGAAGGCGTTATCTCTGTCCCCCTCTCTGCTTCAAACCAGAGGGACAGCGATCCCCCAGGTTTTTTATGTGTTACAGGATTTATTGTGCCCCAGCCTGCAAGCGGCTACAGAGGAAACAAGCCCCACCCTGGCCTGAGCAGCTGTTTTAATGTTTCATTCCCTGATGTGCTGGGAAGTTTCACAGTGAAATAAATGGTAAGAAATTATTGCTGGAACCTCAAGAGGCTGCAGCATGTGCCACCTTCCCTTTGTCTATGTGGGACACCAGAACTGATCTCAACACTGTCCTGGTAGTGCCTGACCTGTGCTGGCACCAGTGAATGTCTGGCACCTACAGAGGTGCCAGGGGACTCACATTTCTGGGAATGCTGCCCCATTCCTTCTGAAGACTGTTCACTGTCACGCTCTCTCTTTATCCAGCACTAAAATATCAGAATAAAGTAAGTGTCATCTTAAGCCAGAAAATTGTAAGAGCGTATGTACAAGAAAATAGACATGTACTAAATGAACCAGCCTAACCTTCTAGAACTAAAAAATGAAGTCATCTTTATAGATAAAAAAGCTAGTATTACAAAAGGAAAAAAGGAACAAAAAAATTACTAACAGACATAAGGGTGTCAGCCCAAGTAAAATAACACATCTACCAATTAGATCAAGAAAGAGATGCATGCTTACCTCGTAAACAAAATAAAACTGCCTATCAAAGATGCATAGACAAAACATAACTACCAATTAAACAATACGTGACTGCATAAACCAAGAGAAGTAAATATAAACAATGTTTAGAAGCACAATAAACAACTTTTACTTAATTCATATTGAATCGTACAAAGTCCTTTGTCTTCTGTCCTCAGAAAATTATGCCAGTATCCAATGGAGAAATAATCAAAATCACAGTATTATAAAATCATAGAATGGCTTGGGTTGCAAGGGACCTTAAAGCTAAACTCAGTCCACTCCTCACCAAGGGAAGAACATCAGGTTGCTTAGACCCCCCTCCAGAAAACGGAAATACAGAGAAAATAACCCAGAAATACCGAAAAACGTGGAAAAATAGAAAATCAGAGAAAGAGAGGGCATCTCTCTCCTTTCATCCCCACTTGTTCCATGAATCCTGTGGTACTACAGAAGGGTCACTGAGCTCCCCTTTCTGCAGGAATGAACCTCCCAGGGTCTGTCCCTGAGCGGGGTCTGTCCCTGAGCGGGGTCTGTCCCAGTGCAGGGTCTGTCCCTGTGCAGGGTCTGTCCCTGTGCGGGGTCTGTTCCTGAGCGGGGTCTGTCCCAGTGCAGGGTCTGTCCCAGTGCAGGGTCTGTCCCTGAGCGGGGTCTGTCCCAGTGCGGGGTCTGTTCCTGAGCGGGGTCTGTCCCTCTCCGGGGTCTGTCCCTGAGCGGGGTCTGTCCCAGTGCAGGGTCTGTCCCTGAGCGGGGTCTGTCCCAGTGCGGGGTCTGTCCCTCAGCGGGGTCTGTCCCTGTGCAGGGTCTGTCCCTCTGCGGGGTCTGTCCCTGTGCGGGGTCTGTCCCTTCTCAGGGTCTGTCCCCCTGCCGGGTCTGTCCCAGTGCAGGGTCTGTTCCTCCGCAGGGTCTGTCCCTGAGCGGGGTCTGTCCCTCCGCAGGGTCTGTCCCTGAGCAGGGTCTGTTCCTCCGCAGGGTCTGTCCCTGAGCGGGGTCTGTCCCTCCGCAGGGTCTGTCCCTCCCAGGGTCTGTCCCCCCCGGGGGTGAAGGTGATCACACGGAGCTCAAACGCAGCAGAGCTCGCAGCAAATACGGCTCCGGGTCCGGAGCAGGTGCCAGCACTCACCTGCGGCTCTCAGCCCGGCTGTCCCCTCCAGCCGAGTCCTGTCCCCTCCAGCCGAGTCCTGTCCCCTCCAGCCGAGTGCTGTCCCCTCCAGCCGGGTGCTGTGGCAGCCGCAGCTGCAGTCAGGGCCGGGCCGGGGTCAGTGCGGGTCCCTCCGGGCCGGGCCGGGCTGGAGCCTCCTCAGCCTCCCGTGGGTGCCGCCTCCCTCCCGCCGCTGTCCCGGCGCGGTGTCGCCGCGGGCGGGGCCGCCTGTCACAGGGCTGTTAGCTTGCGAGACATCCAGAGGATTGGGATTTTTATGGGCACCCGGGCACCTGCCTCCTATTTGTTATTATTTCAGTCCATTCCAGTAATGGTGCTGAGCAAATTTGAGATGAACATAATTCTTCAGCATTTCACAAGTCAGTGGGATGGGGCTTTGTCTGTGGATTGTGTTTCTTCTTCATAGCAACTTGTTACAAACTTTGACACAACTGAAGGGCTCTCGATGTTTTAAAGGGAACTGGAGCTCAGCTTGTTTGAATCCCATTCCAGGAATAAGCAGGGTCCCTAACAGAACGGATAAATTGAATTTCAGATAAAAGTCAGTGGCCAAGCATGGTTAAAGATGAAGCTTCTTCACATACACTCTTTTTAAAAGATGACTCCTTGAAAAGTCACATTTATAAGGGATGGACAGACCCCTTCAGAGCAGCAGTTCACAGTGTTAATATGAATTTATCTCACAGTGTCAATGTGAATTTGTAGTGTACACTGAGCAGTTTGAGTCTCCACTCTTGTTACACAGCCAAGAGCAGCTGCTGTTACCTACAGTCCTTTGTACACCTTTGGATAAAAACAGCTTTAACAGGGAATTAGGAACAAAAAGGTCAGGGTGGAAATGGAGATCAGACACCTCAGCAAACTAGTAGTAATTCTCTGCTGTGAGAATTTATCCAGAGTCACCTGGTGTGAGGGAGATAGGTCTTGAGAAAAACAAGACAGAGGCTCAAAGTAAAAGACCCCAGGCAGGGAATGGAGAGGTTATAGGCACAGTTTCCTCAGCTTGCAGAGCGCAGTGAGCACCCAAGGGTCACCCAAAGGGCTGCAGGTTGTAGATGTTCCAGGAATTTCCTTGCCCCCATTGCCCATCTCAGGGACAGGGACATACTGGGGGATGCCAGTCACAGTCATTTCCAAGGCCAATACTTCCTGGTAGACATGAACACATCAGTGCTTCTAAAAAGCAGATTAGTATAAAGTTCAACTTTCTCTGTCTTGTCCTCTTCAAGGAAGCCAATGTGCCTGTGGGAGAAGCTGTATCTAGAGCCTGGAAGGTGGGCAAACCCCTGTCCCATGAGACCTGCCTGGAACACACCAGCCTCAGCCCACAGAAGAGGCAAGAACCTAAAGCAAACATCATTTCCAAAGGTCTTGCTTCTATGCAGTGAAAGCAATGCCCCCAGAGCAGGCAATGGGCCTGTTGTGCCCTGGATGTAATTGTACCTCAGGTGCCTTCAAAAGGGCTCATTGTATGAAGGAGCAGCCAAGACAGGAAGATGAACCAGGAGGACAGCAGGCTTGCCTGTACTTTAATGTACTTTCCAAATGGGAATAGAATTCCCTAATTTTTACTTTAGATTAACCAGATTTTTGATTTCAGATTCTCAGTCCCTTGATACCTGTCCTGGTTTAGGGCAAATTTGGGAGAGAACCCCCCAGAGGGGCTCCTCTAGGAAAGCAGATTCAATCGGCCCCTACCCCCATCTGGTCCTGGAGAAAATACCTCCTTGGAGAAAAGTGGAAAAAACTGTTTATTAAACAATAAAACCTAAACAGTATTAGACAATAAAACCCCTTGCTGCTCCAAAAGAGATGACAAACTCAGAAAGTCCCCTCCCCAGGTAGCAGTTCAGCTCACACATCTCTTATCAGTCCCTCTGGTGCTGGAAATGTCATGGCCCAGGCCCAGCCCAGTGGGCCACAGGTGCTCGCTGCCAGTGCTCTGCTGGGTGTTCAGTCCAGAGCAGGTTTAAACAGGTCCAAAGAAAAGAGGAAAAAAGGAAAAAAACCCACAGTCCAGGGAACTTTGCCTCAGCTAGCTGAACTAACTAAAAGCAGAGGAGAGCTCTGTCCCGCGGTCCGTCCATCCGCAGACAACACAGTGCAGGAGCAGGAATGTGGAGGAGTGAGTGCAGTTTCTACAAAACAAACTTCACGCTTCTTCTCTTCCCCCCTTCACCCTCTGAAAAAAGTCTTAAAGGTGCAAAACTTCTTATTCAGCATAAACAGAACAAAACAATTGGGGATAAAAGCATCATATAGTCAACCTAGGACATTACATCAGAAGCCAGGTGAACTCTGCTCAGAGTCTCCTACCATGCCCCACCATAGCTAAACATCTTTCCTGTGGAGGGGAGAGCTGGGGCACAAACTGCTGAGCTTGTACTAGAACAGATTTAAGCCAGAAAGTGCAAGTGACACATCCCAAAGGATCACATTTACACACCTTCATGCAGTCAGCAAAAGTTATGCACCTTTACAGTCAGCAAAACACAGAAGGTCCCATTTAATGTGGTAGAAGAGATAAAGCATCTGCTTCAAAAAACAGAGAAGTACTGACAACTCAGGAGATGCTGAAATCATTCTGATAGACTTGAAAATATGTCCCAGTTATGAGACCTTAGCACCCCAAAGGGCAGCCTTATGTAATGTGCTTTACTTAGCAATCCTCTGACATGGGCATTCCCAATAAAACAGTGCAAGGATTTGTAAGCCTGAGTATTCCCTTGCCTCTGACAGCCTCATAAAGATTATTTCCTATCAGACATGTGAGAGACTCCACTGGAAACCCACCAACACTGCGTCTGAGCTGACCTGAGCATTCAAATTCTAATTTCATCCCAAATCAGCAGGTGGTTATTGGTTGTCTCAAAATGGCATTTGTCAGGAATGAAAATTCTTTGCCAAAATAAGCCATTCAGTGTTATTTACGACACAGACAGATTCTGTTACTCTCCCATAGGGTATTATGCTCAAACACTGTTGACTCAGCCAGCCTTGGCCCTCTCCCCTTTTATGTTTGAATGCAGCCATTAAATTGTCTTTTAGAAGTTGCACTGAGGACACAAAGCCCCCTCACTTCTCCATTAAATGAGGACAAAACACAGAAATGACCCACGAGTGCATGAACACTGAGAACACTGAGCATTTGCTGTGACAGACTAAACACAGAGTCCCTCTCTGCTCTTCTCAAGCTTCATGCTCAACATGGAGTCCCAAAGAAGTGGCCACGGACACCCCAGGCAGTTGTACCCACTGTCACAATTGTCACATCCCTGACAGCCTTCTGACCCCCACCATACTGTGTTGACAGAGTGTCCCACGCAGACACCACAGCATTGTTTGAGACCCAAGCACAAGGTCCACACCAACCCAGGATGCAGCTGGGGGCAGAGCACCTCTCTGAGGGGACAAAGATCTATTTTTGTTGACATTTGCCACCCCTCAAGCAGCCATCCACTGTGACACATCACAGTCCCTTCAGACACCTGAGCTTGTACAATGCACTGTCCCTGTAAAGGCCACACTCCTGCAGGGAGCACTGGAAGTCTTGGCTGTGGAGAGGCTGATCCAGGGGAGAAGCAGCCGAGCAGCCGAGTGACGTGTCCATAGCCAGGAGCTCAGCACACACCTGGACACGAAGTGAAAGATACTGAAACAGAGAAACTCTAGCAGGGAAAGTGCAGGGGATCCTTCCCCTCCATTACCCTCTCCCAGGGAGGAAAGCCAAACTCCCCTCCCAGCTGTCCTACAGCCTTGGACCAAAGGGCTGGGAGAGCTGTGACGCAGAGAAGTTACTGTAAGAGCTGGGTGTTGGGGAGCTGATCCCTGGTGGAAGGGGCAGCCCCAGCAGAGGCAGGACAGGAACCTTACTGACCAGGTAAACTCAACCCAGCACCTGAAGTGGGTGAGCAGAGAGGGAATGGGGGACAGGCTCCATCAACTGTCCCCACCAATGGTCGTGTGATCATCAAAGGCCAGGGAAGAAGTCAGGTCCAAGGTCAGCCTGGGAAGGTCAAACAACAATTCAGGAAAATCTGAAAACTGGTGCAACTGCAGCAAAGCACAGGAAAGCAGTGAAGGCTCAGGCCTGAGTTTAAGCAGAGCCTTTGGCCCTGGGTAGAGGTGTAGGAAGGGACCCCAAGTGAGGTTGCTCAGGGCAATCAGGCCCTAATTACTGCCCTCATAACCCTATCCCTGGATTCCAGGAGAACATTTCTTTTACACACCAGCCCACCCAAGTCTCGCACAACTGGGGTTCTCAGCACCAGACTTCAAACTCAGCTCCCTCCCCTCCCACTCTCTGTAAACTCTCCTGCCCCTCTGGTGGTTCTGCTGTCCTGCTGGTTTCCAGGCCTGGATGGTGTCTCTATCCCCTCAGCCAGTCTGTGCCCTCAGGAACACTGGCGTGCCCATGTGCCCTCCCTGTCCATGGCTGCAGGTAAGGGCAAGAGCAGAGCCCTGGGAAGAGGCAGGGAGTAGGCAGGGAAGGCACCAAGCAATGCACAGACAGTCAAGCAAACAGGGATTTACCTCCCTCTTCTCTCACTCCCCAGCATGTGGCAGGGAAAACTGTACCATTTCATGAATGTGCAATTCCCTAGTTTGGAACTGAAGAGGAAAGTCATTTTTTGTTGGGAGTTTCTGTTCTGAGAAATACAAACGGAGATGTTACTCCCTTCCATGCTCTCTCAGTCTCTAGAAAGAATCTATGAGATCCCACTGTCTTGACTTTCAAAACCATTGCAAGACTTTTCCCCATGAATGTAATTTGATTACTGTGCATACGCAGTGAATTGATCAATGCTCTCCAGCACAAAAGTCCTCATCCAGGTTCATCCCTGCAGGTGCAGCTTCTACCCTGCTTTCACACTAATTCTGACTTTCTAAAGTGTCACAGACAGCAATTCTTCTGTTTAGGATCAAAGTTTCAGCAAGGAAGATCTCAGGAGTCTCTGCCAAAGTAGTTTTTTGCTAGAGCTGTGCTGTGAAGCAGAACCAGCTGTGAACCTGTCTTGGTTTGGAAAGACAGGTGCCTGCTAAAGGAGACAGGAGCCTCTCCTGAAATGGAGAATGCAAACCCTCCCCACCCCTCCGAATTGCTATGAATTTTAAAAAGGGGCTCTCAGGCAAAAGATATGGGAGCAGGAAATAACAGTTCTTTCATAGGGAAGGGGAAAAAAAATAAAAGGAGAAAATAAAACAATGCAATACACTAGAACAACACTGACAGAGTCAGAACTCAACCTGACACCTTGTTGGTCAGGGTGTTGGCAGCAGTCCAGTTGGAAAAGTGGCTGCAGTCCTCCTGGAGTGTCAGGTGTGGTTCTGTTGGAGCAGGGGGGGGGTCTTGTAGGAAAAAAGGTGTATTCTTCCTCCGCAGATCTGTGGAAGAAGCAGCTGCTGTTCCTCTGGGGAATCCAGTGGGAAGCCGTGCTGGTGTGTCAGAACCTCCAGCTTATATCCGGGTAGCAATGCTTGGCACCTCCCTCTGGGCAGAGCATCTCACAATGGGATGTTACAGTTCTTATCAGCCATGCAGTGACATTCAATAGCCTCTTATCAGCAGATGTCCCCTGCTGAGGGAGGAGTGATTATGATCACTCAGAGAGAGAGATAAGGAGCATTGCCCACTTGACACAAGACAACTGCCATACAGATGGCAGTAGAATACATCTTGCCTTGCAATTCGGAACAGAACCCAACCACAGGAGTGTCCTGACAGTTATTTCTCTGCCCCAGGGATAAGCCAAGCCCAGAACTGAAGATGCCCAGGAAGATCATGGTCAGATGGTCATGTGGCCTGGCCCAGGCAGCAGGAGAAAATGAAGCCACTTCAAGGCTCCTGAAGATGTAAAACTTCATTTTTCAAGTTACTTCAGTTTGAAGCATCCAGACCTAAGAGGTACCTGGAGTACGTGGAGCCTTCCCTAACATCAATGGATTCGTCTGGATGCCTGCATCTCTTGGTGCCTGCATGCTAGGAAAACCACTGGGATACATCTTGGTGCTAAGGGGTACCTGTATTTGATCCTGAGTGAATGAAAGCATTTTGTGTTAAAATAAATCACCTTCCCCTCCTTTAATGTCTCACACTGACCTTTGTCGCCTCGTTGCAACATTATTCCCTTCAACACAGCTGAGTTTGCAACTGCCTGGCAAAAGCAGAGCCTCTAAGAACAGGCTGATGATCTCGTGTCTGCAGCCCAGTTTACAAACTGTCTTTGGCAGTTTCCAGGAGTTGGTTTTCCTGGATTGCTTTGGTGACCCACAGTCACACACACTCCGTGTTTTCCACCCCCAGACACGTCCTGCTGTTCCCAGACAGACAGACAGACAGGCTCTGGGCTGAGGAGGGACAAGTGAGCACATAACTTTTCAGGTGATGGATGGATGAGGAATGGATAGGTGGATGGATGGATCATTGAAAGGAGCAGGATAATGTCAGGGGTGCTGGTCCATCCTGGTCAGACAGGGAGAAGGAAGGAAAGGGGGGGTGGGTGTCAGAGAGGGATCCTGTGTCAGAACTGTGATAGATGAGGGAGATCTGTGTTCTGGGAAGGATGGCTGGGGCAGACAATGCCAGTGCCAGGAGCTGAGCAGGAGGAAACCAGACCCACGCAAAGGCCCTGATTAACCCTGCATTGAGACAGACCTGGGCTCCTGCTCTGGGGCAAACTGAAGGGCAAGCAAATTGCTCAAAGTTTGAGCATTTCCAAATCCAGTATGTCCTTGTCAATCTCTTGGACTGACAGACTGAGTGTCCCAGGTGGCTCAGGGCTGTGTGTGACCATGATAGTGAATGGGTCATGCTCTCATTCATGAGCTCTTCAGCTTCATTCAGCTTATTTTTCAGACATCTCTCATTTTACTTTCACCACTCACTCCTCTCTCTGCACCCAGTGAGTTCCAGTTTGAAGGCCTAACCAGAGCAAAGTTTCTTTCCCCACAGTGACCACAGAGGGGCTGAGCTGTCCAGGCAGCCCTCAGTGGAGAGGAGAAGGAGAGAAGCCTCACATGTTTCAAACCAGCTGACCTGTACTCCTCAGTTCCACTACCAGTCTGGACTCCCCCTGGCTCCTCAGGCCAGCTGGGTCACACTGACAGTTGCCCAATCCTTGCTGGAAGCAGGAATGCACTGGTGAGATGCTCTCCTGGCCACCCTTCCCACCCCTTTCATGGCAATATTGAGGGACTTGGATCCCATTCCAAGCTGGCAGCAGACTGAGCTGCTGATGCAGGAAGGTCAATCCAGCAGAGAACATGATTCTCAGCAACCCAGAGGAAAACTCTAAGGAGTTCTAAAAAGCAGGGAGCAATCCAATTAACCATTAATTGCTGTTCTCACCTTCTGCAGGTATATGAAGACAAAATTTCTGGGCTTTGTGCATGTTTGTCTTTCAAAGCACAATTTTAGCTCTCTGTCCAATACATCTACACTAAAAATCCAGCTTTCTCTTCCTGGTGTAGTATTTTCCCATTTATCCCATTTATCATTTTCTAAGTGGCTATCTGATACTCCAGGTGCCTTTCTTGTCCCTGTTCTCCCTCTTTATTTATTCTGTTTGACGATTTGTATCTCCTTTGCAGCTTATGAATATACACCTCATTGATAAGGACATTGAGATCTGCAGTTTGTCTTCTCTGGAATGGTTCTGGCCTCCTTCCTGACTCTCTAGGTATGCCTGCAAATATAGCACAAGTGCATCGCTCACTGCTGACCACAGCCTTGAGAAATAAACTTCCTTAAACAACAAGCCACAGCCGTCTGCGGCAGAAGCCAAGACTCACTGGCCTTGCCACATGCCTCAAAGGTCACCAGCCCCAAACTGCCCCAGCAGACAGGACAGAATGCCAGAAGCAAAGGACATATAAATCTAATGACTGTCAGCTTAACTATGTCAGCTGATTGCTGAGCTCAGCCAGAGGGGGAAAGGAGAAGATTGGTCCCAGTTTAACTTTATAAGTCTCAAGGAATTGGGACCCCTTTCAAGACACGTGGTTTTAGCAATTCCTTGAATGTTTCACTCAGGAAAGGTTCTTTAACCCTCAGCCTGTGTTGTATCAGTCAAACCATCCACAGGTCCCAGAGCAGGTCAGAAGATGGCAGGAAAGCTGGGAGTCTCCACAGAGCAGCTGAGGCCTGTAGGATTTCTTTATCTGCTGTAATTCTTGAAAAGGGTTTATTATTTGCCACTTTCCATTGCCCTAAGCATTTTTTCCAGAGATGCAAGGGCAGAGCACTCCTACAAGGCTCATGGTCAAACAAAGTCACACAGTCACAGAATCATGGAGTTATTTAGGTTTGAAAACACCTCAAAGATCATTGAGTCCAACATTCTCCTAGCATTGCCATGTTCACCACTAGACCTTGCCCCCAAGTGCCCACACGTTTTTTTGGACACTTCCAGGGATGGTGACTCCACCACTGCCCTTGGCAGCCTGGTCAGGCCTGGTGAACCTGAAAGACACCTGGCCTGGCAGGTGACAGAGAGATGCAGCTGATAGTCACTGAACCATGGAGGTGGCAGTGACTGGGGGCTCTGGAGGTCCCCAGTCCATTCTCCCACTCAGGATAGGATTATCTGGAACACCAGATTGGAGCAGGCAAGGCTTTTCCACTGAGTCTCAGCAAACACCACAAACTCTCACAAGGATGGAGATTCACCCTCTCTTGTGACCAGTCCCAGGCCTGCAGCAGCTTCCTGGAGAGGCCTTCTCCTTGTGTCCAACCTGAACCTTCTGAGATGGAACTTGTGGCCATTACCTGTGGCAATTTGGAAGTACAAAGAAGAGTTTGCCCCTCTGTCCCCTCTGTGACCACCCTTCCTCTCCTGGCCACATGTCTCTGGATTCAGCCCAGCATGCAGAGCTTTATGATGGGCACACAGAACTGGTTCATCTTCAAGCTGGCCCCCACCCAAGGACATCTCCTGTCCAGGTGGAATAGTTGTGCTACCTTTGAGCAGTGAACATGAGATGATAGTGAAGTTTCTCTGTACAAGTACCAGGGCAAAACTGCAGAAACTTCCTTTGTTAAATGTGTGGAAATGGATCAAGAGCTAAAAGGAGGCAACAAATTTAATACAAGAGAGCTCAAGGTGAAGGTTGGAGTGACAGTGCCTGTCAGCAAAGGCATGACATGAAGAAGGGCAAGCACTGCAGAAAGGTGAACTCCTGAGCTGAAAACCATCCTGACAAATCACATCCCATAAGGCAATTTGGAGATGGAAGCATCTAAACCTCAGCATGCCAGATTCAGGGATTTAGGATTCCTGGCAAGATTTCCCTTCTAATGATTTTGCTTACCAGAAAGTCTGTCATTAAGGCCCTGTGAGGAATTGCTGTCATGCTGCAGTCTGATATCAGCTATTATTAACAACTGAAGAGTCCTGGCTTATGAAAGGAACACATTTGGGTGTGCTCAGAGAAGATCCATGTTGTTTCATCTGCATTCAGTGGGGAGGAAACCACAAGTGATCAGGTTCCTTTGACCTTGTACAGGTGCTCTGAAGATGCCATTCCTGCCAGAGAACTGAGTCTATTGCTACTCTCAGGGGCCTGGCTCTGATCCTCAAGTTTTTTGTCACAGTACAAAGTCAACTTAAAGTATAAGACTGCAGTTCAGGTGTTTCATCCCTGAACTGGGGCAGATTTTCATCTCTCTGGTTCATTTTCATATCTCTGTTGAAATCTGTTGGTTTCCTTCATTTCTACATTCCATAGCTTCCTGAGGCTTCAGTCTGCGACTGACTCAAGTGGAGACACTCACAAATGAGAGACCCAAGCACAGGGACCTCCACACCAGACACAGATGGAAAAAAAATAATAAGTTATCTTTATTTCTACTATGACCTTGATACCCCCAAGGTACTCCTTTCACATCTTCCTCACACCTACAGATTCTGTCCTCACACCTACATGATTCTTGTCCTGATGAGTCTGAGAAGGGATGTTTTGCCAGCTTTTATGCCTTTTCCAGCCTGGTCTGTTTGCAAAGCCTGGTTAAGTGATTAAGAATGGACAAATATCAACCTAGGTAGGACAGCATATATTCCTTAAGACAAGCAGTGAAAAAATCTAGACCAAAAAAAGAAGATGAAATGGGCTGACTGTGCAGCACTGAGAGAGTGAGAACATGTGAAGCCTCCATTTTAAATCATAACGATGGCAAAAATGGTGATGACAAAGATGACTGGAGAACCAGGGACACAGGAATGGAAATCACCATGAGAGTGTGGATGGAAAACTCCAAGTGCAATTCCAGCACAAGCTGGTAGGTACTGCTGTTAGGGAAATATCCCATTTTCTGAGGCCTCCACCACAATCCAGGAAACACAGTTGAAAACCAAGTTTCTCAAGCAGGTGGAGGTGGCACCATGGGCTGCTCAGCTTGTGAAGGGCAGGTTGTATTAAGATAGAGTGAGTAAGGTTACTTTGTTCAGCCCAACAAAAGAGAGAAGGTGATTAAAAAATATCAAATATCTTACAAAGGTAAATAACAAAAGGGGGCACAAGGTAAGAGAAGGACAAAGAAAATAACTGTCCATAAAGAGGAATATCAGGGGACTTTTTACCACCAGATGTGGTTAGCCCAGCCTCCTGGTTGGAACAACAAGGTGGAATATCTGACAGAGTTACCATAGATTTATTTTATAATGGGAACTTGGTGTCACAGCTTTCTGCCACTCAAATTCAGAGGCCTTTTCTAAGGTCAGGAGATCTGGGAGGACAAATGGCCAGGAAACACTGAGCTCAGAAACTCTTGGCTGCAGTAAATGCCAGTTGGGGGTGACTTGCTATACAGCTATTTTGGCAATTTGTTGTCCTGACCCTTGGACATTCTCTTTCAGTTGCCAGCCTACAGTGAACTGTGTGCACAGCACGAAGGCCCCCCACATCCCAGCCCAGCAGCAAGGCCATGGGGAGAGCTCTGGGTACCCCAGAGCACTCATTTGGGTGAACAAGGCAGTGTCACAGCAGGCTTACAGGCTGCCAACACCCTGCCACAGAAGCCCTTGGAACAGGAGGTCCCAATTCTTACCCACTGTAAGACCTCCATGTTCTTTAGACAGAAATCCCAGATGGGTGTTTCATCCAAAAAGAAATACACCTTTTGTGTGTGTCTGTTCTCTGCTGTGATGGTTCTTCCATCATTTGTGTGTGGGTGCCTCTGACAGCATTTCATGGGACCTACTGAGGGCTCTGGGGCCTCAGAATCAGCACAGTTTCCTGGGGTTCCTGACTCCACTGACTTGTGATGGAGAGTGTGGGAAGCTGTGACCAGAGAATGTCCTCTCCTCCCCCTGTACACCCAGCTGACAGCAGAGCTTCTGCCCCAGCACCCTGCACCCAGGGGCTGTGTCCATAAATTACTCACAGCCAGCTTTAACACCTCCACAGAGTTATGCCCCAAAGCTTTCAGTCCCAGCAGCTTGGAAGGGGTCAGTGCCTCTGCATGTCCAAGCAGGTGTTGATAATAAGGAAATGCCCCCCCGTGGTGAGAGGAATTTTAGAAGCTGTGAGGAGAGGTCGCAGGCGCAGGGAGGACAGTGCAGGTGGCTGCACCACTGACTGCCCTGGGCACTTGGCCTCAAGGACAGAGCTCTCCCTGCAAACAGATCCCTGGCAGAGCCTGTGCCAAACACAGCTGCTACAACAGCCTTTGGACCATGCCTTATGGTTAGGAGCAGTCTGCTGCAGCAAAAATCCCCAGGCTTTCCTGAGGAGGTGGGAAATGCACAGCTCTTGCATCGTTTCACTTGAGAAATGAGCATTCTTGAAGCAAAAACTAGAAAAATCTTTCTTCAGATCTCAGAAGAAAACACACAAGACACAACCATTCTACAGTCCACAATCTCTTTTGGAGCTACAGAGAGCATACCAAAGCTCTCAGTCCTTTCCCCATGTTTGGTGAGATGCACTGAATAATTTGTTTGGGAATCAAAGTGTCAGTGCCACCGTTCAGAAAGGAAATTCAGCATGGAAACAGCAGAAAGCAAGCCAAATAAAAGCATCTTCATACACATAAATGATGTTTTCTCACACTCCATCATTCCCCAGAGGTGAGGAATTGCCTTGCTTTGATTACTCTGGATGAAGCAGGTGAAGGGTGAGGTGCTAAGACCAGCACCGTGCTAAGGCAGCTCTGGCACAGCCCCATCACCACCTGCAGCACTTGGCTGTTTGTGCTGATTTCCTGTGAGTACTTGGGGTAACCCCTGAGTTCCCAGCATGCCCATTCCAAGTGAAATCTTCCAGCACAGCCTCTATTCCTGCCAGAGCCAGAATCCACCTCCCCTTCATGCCCCATTCCCTTCATGGGGCTGCAGGAAGGGAGCTGGCCAGGGCCTGCTTAAATTGAATATTAGGAAAAAATTCTTCACTGAGAGGGTGATCAAGCCCTGGCACACCTGCCTGGGGCAGTGGTGGAGTCACCATCCAGAAAACAAGTGGATGTGGAGCTTAGGGATGTGGGTTAGTGGTGGCTTGTGCAGAGCTGCATTAATGGTTGCACTGGATGATCTTGGAGGTCTTTTTGGCATAAATAATTCTGTGACCCTTTGGCTCATGGTCACAGGACCCCCAGCCTGAGTACTGCTGGTCCTTAGAAGATGCCACTCCTGCTCCTGGCTTTTTGTTTGCACTGACATGGCCATAAGGTGCTCTCCAGGTCTCCTATTTTCAACAGTGTAGGACAGTTAACTCTATGTTAAAGCTAAGGATTGACCCTGTAGAGGAAACCCTGGAGCTGGGAAGGTGTGAGCCCATCCCCGTCTCCCAGAACAGGCCACTGAAGCAGGTCTCTGCTCCTGTGTCCTACAGTCTGTGTGAGGAGAGCCTCCCCTGAACCATCAATTACAGCACACAGTTCTTCCACTGAGCCAGAGTCTCCCAGCACAGTCCTGGCAAACTGCCCTTCCTCCCACTTCTCCCTCATTAGGCTGCTCCTCCCTTGCTTGGTCTTTAATTAGCTTGTCATCAGCAACTTGGCCTGGACTGAATACACTGCATTGTCCCAAATGAAACTGTATGAGACAGATCGGACACCAAAGCAGCAAGAGAGGGGGGCAAGAAGACTTACAAAGCCATCAATACGTGTCTGACTGCAGGAACAGGCTTGCCAGGAGCAGCAGTAAGATTTCATCTGGCCAGGGCAAGCTGGAGATGTTCAAACTGTAGATTGGCTGAGACCCAGCATCCTCATTTCAGCAAACCCAACAGAAGTCCAGCACAGGGAAAGACAAACCCCAGCAAAACCAGTGGCCTTAAGGAGTGAAGCTCTTTATTGTGGCATTGAAGTTGTCAGGAAAATTAATCCACAAAGACCAGAGGTTTATGTCCAAAATGGAGACAGAGGAGTCCTGTAACCTTATTCGAATAAAGGGAGAGGCCATGGCACATTTCCCCTGGGCTCTCTCAAATTTTTAGAGGACACAGCCTCCTAATTTCCCAGCCACATTTCCCTCTCTCTTTCCCCACTGGCTGAGGTACTTCAGAGGTACAGACTTCCCAAATTGCCTCATATAGACCCCTTCTAAAATATACCCCCCATTTTCATTTCCTGTGGGATTTATGGTTCCTCTCATTGCTTCTTTCATCTCTCAGTATCTAGTTTTACCCACAGTTTGTTTACAAGGACAGATCCCTCTCATTCCTTTCAAAGTGAAGTGCTCAACTGACCCACCTGGTCTGGAGCAGCTTCACAAGGAAGCATCACACACTTGGCTCCCTTTTTTCCCTAGCTTAGAAGGCACCGGTGGCCTCAGATCCCCTTTTCCCTGCATTCTGCAGGAGGTTTGTTGCCTGTGTGCCACACACAGAGCTCACAGACACTCCTGGTGCCGCTGCAGAGCCTGGAGCCAGCACACAGGAGGGGACAGGGCAGCAGCAGGGCAGGAGGGGAGGGGAGAGCAGCCCAGCAAACTGGCACCTGTTGTCAGGCAGAAGCCAAGGCTTGTGTCAGCCTGCTGAAAATGTTTCCCCCTCGACCTTGGCGACCTTTCCTATCACACTTTATGAGGCAGACTGCTCCCATTAAGTGCCACTTGATCCTCTGCTAATGCAGCAGTTATGAAAGGCCCATAGCACTTGTCACTAGGATAAACACCTTCTGAGTAGGAGAAGCTGTGGGGAAGGGGTACACACACCCTCCCCTCTGCTCCCTCATGTCCCTTCCCTGTCTGTCCATCACCACTGGCACCACCTCTGGTTTGGAGCAGGAAAGCTGAGCCTGGCTGCAGCACTGCCCTGTCTCTGCTGCCTGGGCCTGAATGATTGCACAGAGAGGGGCTGCTTGGGTTGGTCAGACATTGCCCTGCAAGAGAGGGGTTCAGGACACAGCACTGGGTGTGAACTGTCCCTTCAATCCTGCAGATCACACAACCAGCTGTGATGGGGACGGGTCCTGCTGAGGCCATCCCTGTCAAGTCAGGGCTCAGAGCCCTCTGCAGCTTCAGCGTGCTCAGGAAAAAAGGCTCAAGGTGTGCCAGGGAAGGTTGGACATTAGGAGGAATTTCTTCACAGAAAGGGTTATTAAACATTGCAAGGGGCTGCCAAGAGAGCTTTAAAGTCCCCAACCCTAGGAACAACTGGATGTGGCACTCAGTGCTCTGGGCTGGGTGACAAGGTGAGGGTTGGGCATAGCTTGGGCTCAATGATCTCAAAGGTCTTTTTCAACCTAAATGATTCTGTGATTTAGTCTCAGGGGAAGCATAAACACACCTTCACTGCTGATATACTTCTTGGCACTGCCTACAGCCTTCACAGGCTTGGCTGTTTGGGTAACCTGAGCAGGATCTCCAAGGGGCTGGCACTAATGGGGGGTAAGTGGGCACTACTGCCCTGCAGGACTTGCCCAAAGAAAAGAAGAGCTTGAGGGCCAGGGCAGCCTGCTCAGAGTACAAACAAGCTGCTAATCATGTCCTGCCAGCCAGCCCTTCCAGCTCCTCAGCACGCTCACAGGAGTGACCAGCACCAAAGGATTTTGTCAGCCCTTTGAGAAGGGTGGCTACATTGATTGTTCTACTCCAGAACATAACTGGACACACACAGAATGTGGCTCATCATCCCTGTGGAGAGACCTCCAGAAAAGAGACTGACTTTGGAAGAAATAGCACACATGAGCAGATTTTAGTGAATTGAAAGGTTTTAAGCATCTGCACGGAAATATTTGTCAAAGGAGAAGAAAAAGCAATCAAATGAAGTTCCTTTCTTTTCCAGAAGCTCTGGTGCTCCAGTCCTGACTCTCTGAACTCCTGGGTTTCAGGGAGCAAGAGAGCTGTCAGCCAGCAGAAGTATCTGAGGTGTTTTCAGTAGCTATGATGGATGGTGATGGTGGCAGCACTGTTTGGGCTGTGGGTGAGGAGTGCTCAAGGTGTGCACATTTCCCTTGTCCCTGTCTGACAAGGGCTGCATGGGCTGAGATTGCTTTGGGGCAAACAGGAGGTGAGTTGACAGAGACATTTTAGTATTATCTGCTCTGGGTTTGAAATAAATCCCTTCTGGACCACACATCTACAGAGGGGGGTTCTGCTGGTCACTAATCACTGCCTTGAATCATGACTGTATTGCAAAACAGAAACACAGAAGGGAAGGAACTTTTGAAGTCTTAAATCCAAGCCCAAACTCTTCAAGAGCTCTACCTCATTTTTGTCTGTTGTGGGAGCAAACATTAAAAACAGCAGTGGTTTGTAGGATCACAGCTCTGTGCACCAGTAAGAGCTGGATATTGTGAACACAGCGGTGATCCCTGCTCCTGGGACACCCTGCAGAGCTGGACCACTCCTAGGGACCATCTGGTCATTCCTGTATTACCCATCATGAGCACCCTGGGAAGGGGCTGTGAGATCTGCCTATTGCAGCAAGATCAGTTTTCAGGAGAATTTTCCCTATTATCTAGCAGAAATGGGGGCAGTGAAAGAGGCTCTCTCTCTCTTTGAATGTCTCCTGTCTTCCCACAGGAGACATTTCTGCCCATCTGACCTATGGGTAAGTGTCTTCCCCCCCAGCTTTCCCTTGCATGGAAAAGACAAAATACACAGCTCTGGGAGATCAGACTGTTGAAATAAAAAGGGAGTGAAGTCATCTTAGCCCTCAGGAGAAATATTCTGATGTGTGACTGCCCTCCATGTGGTGATAACGGGGTATAATTTATATGGGTAGAAATCCCTCCTCCCACTCTAACAATGTTTTGTTTGCTTTGTCCTGAATATTGAGCCCACTCGTGCCCTGGAAATGATGGTTCAGAACACATGTGTAGAGTTTCTAACCCTGGGCAATGACAAGAAGTTTCATCAGCTCAAATAAATATCCCTGCCTCACCAAGACAGGCCCTCATGCTTCAGATGTCTCACTTCCCTACCTGCCAACACTGGAACTCCATAAATAGGGCCAGCTGGAGGGGAGCTGGGATGTGCACTGCCACCCATGAGATACCTGTGAGGCCAGGCCACAACTGGAGAGAGTTCAGGGTGTAAAGAGCACAGCACCAGGCAGGAGAGGTCCCCAAGGCTGGAGCAGCCTGGCGGATTACTGAGCAATCCAGACCTCTCTCTGGAGCAGGCTGGCTCTGAGCATTTCTCTGCTCTCACAGCACCACTGCACTGCTCCAACACCTGCAGCAAGGCTCCAGCAGAGACTCCAAATCCCTGCAGCAGACTGCGGTTCAGGACATGCTCAGAACATCCAGTGCAGTGCTTGCTGACCTTGGTGTCAGTCTTTCCATTCCTGCCAGTGCATTCTGAAGCAGGATGTGACCATCTCCTGCCAGCACCTTCCCATAACCCACCAGTACCTTCCAGTGCAGCACCAGATACCTGCTGGCACAGCAGCTCCTTTCCCAGCACAAAGGCTGCTCTCAGAGGTTTGTGATTCCCAGCACTGTAGGTCCCCTACGGGAAGGGCAAGCACAGCCCTCCACAGATGTTTTTCACTCCTACAACCATGGGCTGAATCTTGCTCTGCATTACACCCCTCTCCCTGCATTATACAGCCCTCTGTCACTGAGCCCAGAACAGCAGTGGAAGGAAATGGGACTTCTGGCTTATTGGAATAATAGTCCAATATTACCGGATAGCACGTGTCTGGGCTTGTCCGGCCCTCGCTGCTCGGCCAAAGGCAGCTGCTGTGGTTTTCCGCCACAGAGATCCCTCTGGCTAGCTAGTAGTTGCAGCTAGACACTGAGAGCAAGCCCAGGCTAGTAGAAACTCAGCTTTACCTCGGTGATAGTCCTTAGGCTAGGTGAAGAACGAAAGGAGTGGATTCTACCGCAGGGTTTAATCCAGAGCTTTATTCCAGGATCATAGATGTCTGAATCTTGGTAACAGCTACAGTAGAATCAAGACCGCATGGTGCCCAGGTCCTTTTAAGCTCAGGAAGAGGGGGAGGGGAGAGAATAGGTGAGCTACCAACCAGGTGGGAGAGGGCGAGTCTCAGGGGACAATGACACTTGGACAGGCCAATGACCCCAGGGCTGAGGGGCATCTTTGAACTTCTACCAATCACACGACGCTCTTACTGGACTGTTAAGTTTGATGGACATCACTTAGGAAGAGAAAGGGGGAGGGGAACAGGAAAGCTATACCTGGGAAAGGACTGGGAGTCTAAAATGGGAGATTGCAAGACACTGCAACATCTCCCCCTAGTTTTGTTTAAAAAGAAGAGGACTGGGTTTGTGGGGCAGAGTGGTTGCCAAACCATGGTTGGTAAATCGGTTCTTCTTCTACAGGAGGGTCAGTGTTTTCTACTGAGGCTTCTATGCTATTTACTGGAGCACTAAGGGCTTCTAAATGGTAAACTTCAGGAGGGGGAGATGAGCTTGAAATCAACTTGAGAACCATGTGTTTGATTAGTCCAAAAACAATGCTAACAACTACAACAACAATAATTAATATAAACTGCAACACACTGCAACACTGGCTCATTCCTACTGCTCCTGAGCCCATCTGTTCCACAGGGCCAGAACCACCCCGCACAGCATCAGTGATGTGGAAGCACTCACTGGCGATGTGTCCCATCCTAACAGGTCATTCCTGACAAAAAACACCACTTGGAACCAACACTCGAAATAATCCTGCCCAAAGAGAAAGCCAGCACAGCAGAAATGCAGAGCAGGTTCTGTGTCCAGGCTTTGTCTTCCCTTCCAAGGAGAAGGCTCTTTGACAAGTTGGGAATAACCGCAGTCGAATCAGGGCCTGCATGCTGGAGAAGCTGTTAATTGCCTCTTGAGGTTTTCTGTCAGCAACATTATCCTGTCCTGCCCTGCCCAGCCTGGCCAGGGACTGTCCTGGTCAGTGGCTGTAGTGGAACACGGAGAAGGGGAAGGTGAAATATGATATGAGAAATAAAACCTATGGCAGCAAGCAATGCTAATAAAAAAATCGTGAGGGAAGCAGCATTCCAAGGAGGGGGGAATGCTGGGGGAGGAAAAGCATGGACCTTTCTTGACAAACGTCCAGATAATTTTAAAAGGACCCAAGAAATTATATTTTAATGTCTATTTTTAATACAACCTACATGTGTGCTGAGAGCACTGCCTGCCACACTGCTATCTTGTTACTTCCCAAATTAGCAGCAAAAATATTAATTTAGACAGCAGGGAATAATTTTTAACAAAAGTGTCACTGCCTTCTGGGGAAGATGTCTGACCTGGAAAGATCATGTCCAGGGAAACCCCACACCACAGACAATCCCTTGGGGCTAGGAGCCCTAGAGCTGGAAATACAACAGTTTGGAGTAGTTCAGCATGGCTGGGTGACTGATGATGATGTCAGATGAGTGTAACACATCAGTTTAATTGAACATAAATATATGTTTGTCACTACAGCTGACAACAAAAGGTGTGGAGATAAAAATGACCAGTGTATTATTGGGAGCCACCTGCATGTCTGTGTTTGCTTTTCTGGTTTATATTTTATTTCATCCAAGCAATGCAGAAAGGAAAGGCTTGTACTCATTCCCTGCCCCTTTTCCAAGGGCTGCAGAAGTCCCTGGCAAGCCCCCAGCCCTCTCTGGTCTGAGCCCTACAGGAGACAACCAGTTACTGTAGCTGGAGCTTCCCTGGCTCTCTTTCCTCCCTGAGGTCAGCCCTGCAGGGAGAGGCAAAATTCCCACCCACACTGCTGGATCCACAGGGATGACCCATCTGGGGCCCCCAAATTAAAGGCTGATGGCAGACCTGAGAAAGCACAGCATTAAATTGCACTGAGGGAACCTGCCCACCTAGTAACATTTTGTGTTCTCTTCCGAGCCAGAGGAAATGAGCATACACTTTACTTGCACTGAAATCACTTCCTCTGAACACAGCTGAGTCAATTCTCCAAGTCTCTGCTAAGGTTTCTGGAGAGCATCCTGCTCCAAGGGGGCAAATACAGGTGGGATCCTACAACCACGTGCCTTCCCAGTCCCACCAAACAGAGAAATTAATCCAGCCCAGGGGTCTCCCCAGGAATTCTTTTATCCTTTCTGAAACAGAGCAGCTGTTTAACAGCAACTCCACATGGCCGATCAGATGATGATGAATTCTGTATCCACTTGGGAATTTTTAGGAAAACAAAACCCTAACTGCAAACTGGAAGAAGGCTGAGATATGTGGTCCAATACTGCACTGAGCAGCCCTTCCAAACCATAGGGTCTTGGCTACAAACTACCCTGAAGGCAGTGACCTCTATTAGCAAAGACTTCCTTGGCCTCACGTGTAGAATTTCCCCCCATTGCTCCTGCTGTTGGGACATGTGAATGAATCTCTTGTTTTACTTTGTTTGTGGGCACGGCTTTTGCTTGACTTAGTAACTGATTTATCTTAGGCCACCAGATGTCTCGCTTTCACTCCTCTGACTCTCCGCCCATCACACTGTGAAGGAGTGAGCGAGTGTGGGGCTGCCTTGGCAGCTGGGTTAAACCAGGACACCCACTGGGAGGCATGAGGGGTCCCTGACCATCAGCCCAGACCAACAGCTCCAAGCTGGCCAGGTTTAAGGAGCAGTCACAGCATGAGATGTACTGGGCTGACTACAGCCCCCCTGCACAAACTTAGAAGGCAAAACCAAGCCCCAGAAGGCCTCCTGCCAAAAATATACTTAGGCATATTTTTTCATGTAATTCCATCAAAAGTCTTGGAGAAACTTATTTTTGGCTGAACAGGTGTTTCAGAAAAGGCTGCCAAAGGCAGTGATTCTCCACCAAGTAAGGAGGAGCCAGACTTCCCAGGACACCCACACGGAACAGGAGTGGGTGCAGCACGGAGCGGTCCCCAGAGGCTGCAGCCACTCAGCCTCACAAATATGATCCATCACAGACATCCTGATTCTATTCCTTCCCCTTTTCCCTCACACCACACACATGGCAGGGGGAGGACAGCAGGGAGGGTGGCACTGGAACTTCACAGACATCTCTACACCCAAGGAACTGGAAGCATCCCCACTGTGGGCAGTGCTCTACACCCCTGGCTTGGAAGATGAAAGTATTTTGGGTCTGGCTTTGCCAAGTCTCCACCTGCCTCAGTTCCATCAGAGCACAATTCCCTACCCCTTCCCATGGCAGCTCCCTTCCAGGAGGCTGAAGCCTTTGTTTGGTTCCCAGCACCACCGCACAGGATCCCAGGCTCCAGGGAAGAGCATCGGCTCTTGAAAAAAATCTCAGGCCACAGAGAAAATCAGGCAGGGGGAAGCAGTGTGGGCCAGAGCACTGCTCTGGGGTGCAGCCACTCTCTCCTTCAGTCTTAGCACTGCAGAAGGACCCAGAGGAGGTCCTGTTCCTCAGCCATCCTGTTTCACAGAATCACTGAGGCTGGAAAAGACCTAATGTCCAATCTGAGCCTTCCCTAGCACAAGGTTTGTGACTGGCAGTGGTTTCCTGTCCAGAGGCAGAAATGATTAAACACAGCACAGGTGGAGAAGCAGGAGTCCCCTCTTTGGGGTCAGCCATGCGTGGGTTGGTTCCCCCTCACCAGCCCAGAGCCATCCCATCACCAGCTGTGTCTCCCCATCACACCTTCATGGCCGCACAGCTGTGCCCCACAAGAACCAGCTCCAAATTCCAGTGTCCTGAGTTACCCTTCATGGCTGGACATTAATGGCTGTTCTCTGCTCATCCATGCCATGGGGGGGTCATGCTGGACACAGGGTCCTGCACAACCCCAGCCGAGTGTGCATGGCCCAAGGGCACACACTGACACTGGATCTCCCAGGTTATCGGAGCCCAGCCTGCTGGGCAACCACATCTTCTGTCAGCTCCCACGCACACAGCAGCTGCTCCTGCCTGGGACTGACACCATTTGTTCATTAATGTGTGCTCACAAATCTCCATGAGACTTTTTAAGACCATCAGGTCTTTCAGGGTGAGAGAAGCCCTCAAGAACTGACCGTCACAAGCAGCTCTTGTGACCCTCATGAGCTCTTCAGCCACCCTCACAGGGCCCCTCCCGGTGCTGTGGTACCATTTGACTGAGGAAACTGAGGCACAGCACCACAAACCACTTCCTTGGAGCTGTAAGGGAGCTGACAGCATAAAGAGAAGAAGAATTGCCATTGTTGGGTCCAACCACCCATCCTGCACAAGGAAGAGAGCCCCAAAGGTTGGCGTAATGCCCAGGCACCCTAGAGTCTTCTCTTGTCAGCTTACAATTCCCAAAGCATTTCATTTCATAGGCAATAGAAAGACCAAATAATCTTGTTGCAGGTGAAGAAATTTCTTCCCCCAGAATTATAGGATGCTTTTTATAATGGCAGGATGTATTTCTAGAATATTTACAAGTCAATGTATCTGTTCACAATTTAAAATAAACTGCCCTTTAAATATGTGCCAGCTGCTGTGACCCTCGGCGCTGGGCCGGAAGGAGGTTTGCAGTGTTGTCACCAACACCCTTGTCCAGAGAGAACAAGGACAAGCTGTTCCTGTGAGTCCTCAGCCACTGCTGTTGTTAACAAAAATGCCACCTGTCCTTCAGATTGACACCACGAGTGCCAGCAAGGCCTAATTACATGGGTAAGGGGAAGGAACAGGGCAGGATATTAACAGCTGATGCACTTCCCCTCTTTTACACATTTGTGTTTGTCTCCTAGCTCCCATTCCCTCTCTCTCCGTGCCACATGAATTGTGTTTGGTGTCTATTCCCAGGGCACTGCCCATGGAAGGCTCCTCTGAGGTACCTACCACCTAAGTGCTGCCAGCAAAGTGGGAGGCAGAAATCAGGAATGAACAGCCCCACAGTGTCACTGGGAGTCCCAAGGTCTCCAAGGCCTCCTCCCAGACCCTGTGTGAGTCACAGATCCCTACAGGGTGGTGTCAGTGACTAAAATCAACCCAAATTACTGGGAATTCAGGGCAAGATCTCTATAGGGTTCAGAACCCATTGCTGGTGAGATTTTTGAAGGGACCTGCATTCAGCACACACAGAAATTCAGGAAACATGACCACCACATCTGTTGGATGTGTGCAGTGGTGCACTTAGGAATGAGGACAAGACTGAGGAAGAGGTGGGAAGAAATAAAGCAGCAAATTCTGCTCCCTTCAGGCAAACTCACTTTTCCCACTGCTGCTGGGCTTTAAACACAGCAACAGGGATGACATCCAGGAGATAACCGAGCCTGCTGCATCCCAGTTATCTGGGACAGACAAAAAGGCAGCTTTGCCAGGGGGAAAGTCAGCAAGGAAACAGGAAACAGTCTCCTGGAAGTCTGTATGAGATCTCCCACTCATCACTGCAAGGAAGTGTACATGCAACTCACTCTCCCATCCAAGAATTCTGAAACCAGCCTCTTGGAAAAGGCACTTGAACTGAAATGCAACTTTCAAACTCATCCTATATTGTGTCAGTCTGTTTTTGAGGCTCTCACCCAAAAAAACTGATCCCTGGATGTGGTCTCTCCGCTGTCTGGGCCATTCCTTTACTTCCTCCAAGGGCATTAACGGTGTCTTGTCACCAGTCCAGGCTGCTTCCTCCAAGTGTCTTCTGTAGCCCCACAAGAAGCAGTGGTATGGACCTTTGGGCTGCAAAAGACACAGAAGAACAGATTGCTGTGACAACAGGCATGTCAGAGATAAAAACACCTCCTCACCAGCCAGAAGAAAGTCAGTCACAGAAAATCCCTGTGGCCATGGGCTTTCAAACCTGAAAAAACTCAGCTGTGTCACAGCACTGAGTATCCCATGAGCAGGCCCAGAGTTCTGCTCTGAAGGGAAAGCTCTGATTTAGCACCAAAAAGATTCTTCCGCACAGCAATGCTGGATTAGGAGGAAGGAATTAGAAGTCCTTTGTGCATGTAATACCCAGGATTATTCTCATGAAATGTTTCCTTGGATCAGTCCAACTGACTTAGACCACTATCCTATACAGACTCCAGTGAGTGGGGGTAGAATGCAGCCATGGCAGGGCCAGGATTTTAAACATTACAGCAATGGGCTGAGAAAATTCTTTAGAATATTATTTATGAGACTATGTACAAGAACATGTAATGACAGAACAAAGATGAATGGCTTCAAACTGAAAGAGGGTAAGTTTAGATGAAGTAATAGAAAAAAATTCTTCCCTGTAAGGATGGGGACGCCCTGGCACAGGTTGCCTGTAGAAGCTGTGGCTGCCCCATCCCTGAAGGTGTCCAAGACCAGGCTGGATGGGGCTTGGAGCAACCTGGGCTAGTGGATGGTATCCCTGCCCAGGGCATGGGGTGGGGTGGGATGAGTTTTGAGGTCCCTCCCAACTGAAACCACCCCATGACTTTATGACTCTATGGAAGCACTTTTACATCAGTACTTCCTATGCCAGGGGCATGGAACAGTGTGGGACATTTTAAAACCTAGCAGTCTCCACAACTTAGACATTCTACAACCCCTAAAACAAGCAGTCTCAATTATTTACTCATTTCTAGAAAGTTAAAACTATCGGAGAGACAGAACTATCTGCCAAACAGACTTTTACCCTCTGATCTACACCTATTTCTGTCTGAATATATCTCCCCTTATTATTTTCAGTTTTATTTTCATCAAAGGAGCAAACTCTGTCAGAACTGGAAACACCCTCCCATGAGGGGTCCATAGCAGGTGGGCTCAGAGGGACATCGAGGGGCTGGAGAGCTGGGAACAGAGCTGGGAATGGAGCTTTGGAAGGGACTGGAGCACCAGGAGCAGCTGAGGGAGCTGTGAAAGGGGCTCGCCCTGGAGAAAAGGAGGCCTGGGGGGATCTTCTGGCTCTGCACAACTCCTGACAGGAGGGGACAGCCAGGGTGGAGGTTGGCCTCTGCTCCCAGGGAACAGGGACAGGACAGGAGGAAAATGCATGAAGTTGTGCCAGGAAAAGTTCATGTTGGACATCCAGTGGAATTTCTCCATGGAAAGGGTGGTCAGGCATTGGAAGGGACTGCCCAGGGACTCTAGGTGGTGGAGTCCCCATTCCTGAAGGTGTCCAAGGAATGCCTGGACATGGCACTGAGCGCTCTGGACTGGATGACAAGGTGGGGGTCAGCCACAGGTTGGACACGATGATCTAGAGGTCTGTCCCAACCTATTTGATTTTGTGATTTTATTTCTAGAAGTTAAACCAGGGGTTTGGGTCTCTCCTTTTTCCATCAAGGGATTTTCTTTACCTGAAAAAAATTAGGTCCTGACTTTATCCAGCAGCACCAACCAGGTAAATCTGCACCAGGTAAAGCAGCAAAGTGCCAGAGAAGCAGGTTTAGCACAGCTGAGTTTTTTCAGGTTTAAAAGCCCATGGCCACAGGGATTTTCTGTGACTGACTTTTCCTTGAGAGGAAAGCTAATGTCTTTACAAACAATTTGATGGGTGAAAGTATGGGTGTTTAAGTCTTTGAAATGGGTTTTAATGTATCTTCTAACTTCGGGCAGGAGGTTTGTTGCAGAGCCCAGACAGCTTGGCTTCTACAACAGACAAGTGTCTGCACAAGCCTGAACTTTGGGACTAAAATAATAGGTAAAATAACGGGTTCAAAGGGTTCATGTGGTAGGTGGGAGGCTGTAACTTCCTAGTACCTCAGCCAAGGGGGAAAGAAGGGGCAAGATGCGGCCGGGACTTTGGGATAAAAGGAGGCTGTGCCCTCCAAAACCTCGGGAGAGAGAGCTTCGCGGGTGTGTGCCCCGGTGGACTCTCTCCCTTTATTCGAATAAAGGTGCAGGACTTCTCTCTCTCCTTTTTGGACATAATTCTCTGGCGTTTGTGGAATTTTCCTGACACCCTCAATCCCTCCAGCTCTGAATGGAACCTCCTGGGAGCTGCCACCGGAGCAAAGCCAAGATTTGGGGGTATTTGCACACCTGAAGGGTGCAGACACAGAAAGTGGGGCAAACCCGAGGTACTACAAGAACCACATCTGAGGAATGTTCTCTGGGCAAACACCAGACCCTGTGGCCTTGGATAGTCTCAATGTTCCTCTTGGCACAAGGACCAGACTTTTAAAATGAGTCACAAGTTTCAAATACAAGAGGTTCCTAGCAAGACTGAAGCCTTTGAAACTGAAGGATGGCTGATATCATCTGTAACCACAAACCAGCGAAAAACAGAAGCAAGGGCACCACTGCGGCCAGGGCTTTTCCCTCTGGTAGACACAGGACCACCGTCGGTGTGAGGGGAGAACAGGGCCATGACGGGAGAGTAGGGTGTGAGGGGAAAACACAGACTACGAGAGAAGTGGGGCCATGACGGGAGAGCGGGGCCGTGAGGGGAGAGCTGGGTGTGAGGGGGGAACGGGGTCTGTGAGGGAAGAGAGGGGCCATTAGGGGGGAGTGACACCGTGAGGAGAGAGCTGCGTGTGAGGGGAGAACGGGGATGTCAGGTGAGAAGCGGCTGAGAAGGAGCGGGGCTGTCCCGCGCCTCAGCACCAGGACGGGCGCTGCCCCGGGAAGCCAGGCGGGAGCTGCGCGGGCCACGTCCGCCGAAGGCCCCTCCGGCAACGGCAACGGCAACGGCAACGGCAACGGCAACGGCAACGGCAACGGCAACGGCAACGGCAACGGCAACTGCCGGCGCCGCCGCCGCGTCCGCCCAGCTCCGCGGGACGCGGGCCGCCCTCAGCACCGGCCGGGCTGCCTGCCCTCCGATTGGCCAGCGGAGCTGTCCGTCACTAGGCGTCACGCTCCAGGGCCAAATGGGCATGCGGGGAGGGCCTGGCCGGGGCCTGCAGGGCGGGGCCGCGCTCGGGCTGGAGCGAGGGGCAGGTAAGGGGCAGATGTGGGGTGGGTATGGCCGGGGACTGAGGGGCGTCGGGCCCTGCTCCTGCTCCTGCTCCGCTCCCCGCACCCGGGGTCTGACCGTGCGGGGTTGTGCAGGACTCCGGGGCTCGCGGGGCGGCGGTGGCCTGCACTGCCGGAGGCATCCCGGGTGGGACCGGGCGGTGAAAGCCCCTGGAGGGCTGAGGGGGCATCCCGGCCCTCGGCGGGAACTGAGGGGTCCGGCCCTGCCCTGGGTCCGGGTCGGGGATGGTTCTAGCACAGGTCCGAGGAGGGAAACGGGCTGGAGTCTTAAAAGTGCTCCATGTGATGTTCACAGAATCATCCCAGAATGGTTTGGGTAGGAAGGGACCATAAAGCTCATCCAGTCCCAACCCCTGCTATGGGCAAGGACTAATTCCATGAGACCAGGCTGTTTCAAGCCCCGTGCAGCCTGGCCTTGGACACTTCCAGGGATGGGGAGGTTAAAAATGAGGTGATTACTGGGCAATCCCAGGGAGAAGAGCGGGTGTTGTGTGCAGCCATGGTCTGGACAGCCTTTTGTGGGGGCTCATCCTGGGAGCTGCCACACTCACAGCCCCCAAGAACTTCACCTCAACCATGCATCCTCTGCCGTCCTTACTGCGCTGGCAGGTTTTGGTCCAGATGCAGCTGGTTTTGGCTGCCTGGCTGCTGTGGCCTGAGCTGATCATCTGGAAAAAATAGCTCTAAGGCATGTGTGCATGTATCCCTTTGCTGTCAAATATATTGGAGATAAATATGCCTTGATTATCCTTTGTGTGGTTGAGGGTGTTCGCAGTTCACGGTGCATGAACTCTGCCCAGGTTCTAAGTTTTTGTTTATGGTATAATAGATCATGTGTTTTCCCCTCCTATTTTTAAAAGTGACATTTATGAGTTGTTCAGATATTCTAAACTCAGCTGAGAGTTGGGCACTGCATGTCCAGCAATGGTACATGCCCCATTGTTGTGTTAAAAATTCAGACAAAAGTCCAGACCAACTTAAAATGGGGAACATGCACTGGGCAGCTCAGATCAGTCCTGTTCCCCAGATCTGTTATGAAGATCTGAATCCCTGATGTACAGTCAAGTCTCCCTGGAAAGGATCATTGTTTGAGGAGATTTTTGAAGCTGTGGTGCAAAACTTTAATAAATCATGGGTTAAGGTGATAGGACTGGAATGCATTTTGGAGGTCTGGCAGCTTGTTGGAAGTTGCTGGGTTTTTGTTTAGATAAAGAAGAACGGAACTTGGTGTTTGTAATGCATTATGTAAATTTAAGGTGTTGACATAAGATAAAGCAAAGGGCACAGAATGTTGCAGTGGTTTAAATCCCAATGGAATCAGGTCAGGTGATGAAGTACAAGTACCTGGAGTAAGCTGTGGGATTATCTGGGAGCTGATTAATGAAGGTGTAAATTCCCTTCCCCTTCCTCTGCTGAAACAGCTCTTCCTTGCTGTCCCAAGGTCCTCCAATACCTGCTCCACCTTTTCTCTCTGAGCCTGAATGCCAGCCTGACCAAGGCAAACTTGCCTTTTGTGGCACAGGGAATAAATTCATATTCTAATGGATTTATGGAAGCATGCATCTCTGGAACAACTTTATCCACACACATGGGGATTGGAAGGAGATAATCTTTAGGGTCCCTTCCAGCCCAAACCATTCTGTGATATGTAGCAAAAGGCATTAATGAATTCACCAAGCTACCGGCTTTAATTAATTTTAAAATCAGGATTTACTGAACAGATATCTTGAAATAAAGGAGGCTGAGGAACTGATTTGGAATACTTAGGAATATTCCACCCCTTTCCCATAGCTCATGACAGGAAAATACATAATTCCCTTCAGCAGCAAGGCTTTGAGTGTCAGAAAATGAGTGATTTACCACTCATGACAGTGCAGCAGGGAGGCCCCAGTGTACTGCTTTAGGTCACTCTTGCACCTAGTTCTGCATCTTTTAGTAAGCAAAACTGTCAGCACCAAAATATCTGTAGCTGGGCTCCAGGGTAGTAAGAGATGAACAGGAGGTGTTCTGCAAGTCCAGTTGTAAGGAAAGCAGCAATACTTTTGCAGCTCTGGTGTAATGAAGATGCGGGGTTGTACAGGGTGGAAGCTCTTCTGACAGGAGCATTGTTGGGATCTGTGTTGTTTCCAAGAGTTTCTGGCTGGCATCAGCTGCGATTCAGGAACAAATTTCTTCTTCCTGGGCAAAACAGAGGCAAGTGGGCCAAAAAAAATCTCTTGACTACCTCGTTGTGGCTGCATTCAGCTGAGATGCTCTATCCTGGATATGAATTTTGCTCCCTCAGGCTCCCAGGATGTTTGCCCAGAGCTCCCGGAACTCCGTGAGCCCCGTGCTGCTGCTGGTGCTGCTGGGCTGTGTCCTGTGTCCCCCAGCACAGGCCAGCAAGGTGGGTGACACTGAACCATGTGTGGGGCACAGCAGAGGTGGGGTGTGAGGGGACAGATCTGTGTTCCCTCCTTCACATGGCTCCTGTGTCCTGCAGAGCTCTGAGGACATTCGCTGCAAGTGCATCTGCCCCCCGTACCGCAACATCAGCGGGCACATCTACAACAAGAATGTGTCCCAGAAAGACTGGTGAGTGAGTGAGCAGCCCCAGGGTCGGTCCGTGACAGCCAAGCTCTGGAGTTCCCAGCCAATGCTGAGGAACAGATTCCCTGCCTGTATGTTTGCAGAGGGAGCTGCTTTGGTGGGTGATGTTCAGCCCAGGCCAGGGGTATTTTTTTAAATAGAAATTGAGGAATCTGGGATGATACATTAACCCACCGCTCTTGGCAGATGTAGGGTGTGCCCTCCAATCCTTTCCACCTGAACCAGATCCCTGCCAAAGGTGCTGGGACAACCCATCCCAGGGACTTTGGGCAGCTAGGCTGTGAGGGGAGCTCTTAACACCAGATCAGTGTTGTCAGCCTGACCGGAAGGCTGGGACACAGACAAAGTCACCCCAGTGTCCTTGCACAGAGCACTGGTTTCACCTTGTGCTGCTGCTGATTGTGGTTTGTTTGTGCTGCAGCAACTGTCTGCACGTGGTGGAGCCCATGCCAGTGCCCGGGAATGACGTGGAGGCCTATTGCCTACTCTGCGAGTGCAAGTACGAGGAGCGCAGCACCACCACCATCAAGGTACCTGAGCTCAGGCCCCTGCCCGTGTCCTGCCACCTGCTGTGCCACACAAGCCCAGGGTGACTGCACTCACTGCCTGTGCCCTGCCCCTTGCCCTGCCACAGTAGTGTGGGCACTGCCACACTGGAAGGTTCCTGGAGAAGAGCCCAGAAAGTTTTCTTTCAGAAAGGAAATTGTCACAAGGAGTACATGGTAGCAATGCCAGGGACTCACTCTACAACTCTCTGAAAGAAGGCTGTAGCCAGGTGGAAGTTGGCCTCTTCTCCAGGCAGCTAGTGACAGGACAAGAAGACATGGTCTTAAGCTGCACCACAGGAGGTTTAGGTTGGACATTAGGAAGAATTTATTGACAAAAAGGGTGTTGGGTACCAGAAGGGGCTGCCCAGGGAGTCACTGTCCCTAGAGGTGGTCAAAGAACAACTGGATGTGGCACTGAGTGCTCTGGGCGGGATGACAAGGTGGGGATTGGTCACAGGTTGGACTCCATGCTCTCAGACAGCTTCTCCAGCCTCACTCAGTGATTCAGGGATTCTGTGACTTCTGTGATTTCTGTGATTCCCTGTCTGAGACCGGGGCATTCCTGGTAGTGAGGAGCTGTGTGGGAGCCCAGTCTTCTTGCTAGGGAGGTAGACAAGTGTGACAAGAGTGCCAAGTATCTCTGACCAGGGCCTCATCTTGTTGTCCCTTATGTGCAGAACATGCCCTCAGCTGGCACAGTGAGAGGGTCAGCACAGTTTGTGCAGTGATGGCACAACCTCGGCCTCCTGGCAAGAGCAAGAGACTCTTGTGAGCAAAATGAGAACAAGAGATCACAGATCAGAGGCAGCTGCAAAGGACCTTCCTGACCTCTGTGGTGCTTCTTATCTCCACTGCTTATCCTTTCCCCTTGCTGTCTTCAACTGCAGGTGATCATCATCATTTACCTGTCAGTGGTGGGGGCCCTGCTTCTCTACATGGCGTTCCTGGTGCTTGTGGACCCCCTGATCCGCAAGCCAGACCCCTACACCCAGCCCCTGCACAATGAGGAGGACAGCGAGGTGAGGGAGCAGAGGGTGCAGACAGAGGGACAGGAGAATGGGGGACAGGGAAACAGTGACCTCCTGCTTGTCTCCTCTGATCCACTGAGGGACCAGCACTGCTGCTTTGGGGGCACTTACATTTAGATCTCTGCACATCATGCAGAAACACAAGGAATATTCAGAGTTCTGTGTAATGACCCCAAGGTAAGCCCTGCCTTCAGAGGCAGAGGGGACTTTGTAGCAGCTGGCTGAATTTGGTTTGTCCATCTGGAGGGAAAAAAAAGCCAAACAGATCCTGTTGGTGCAGTGTCCCGGGTGGAGTTTTGTGGTGCAGAGCTTCTAGGGAAGGATGAGCTTAAGTGTTGGCTAAAACATCTTCTAGACACTTAAAACACCAGCCTGTGAGGTGCTGTTTGATCCTGCTCTGGGGCTGGGCCCTGGGCTGTATCCAGGATGTTGTTCCTTGTGCTCCTTGGTTGCAGTTTGCCCAGAGCACAATTTCATTCAAACCCCATCTTTTTGTGGGATGCTGGTGTACAAACCATGGGAAAAATGATTAAGACCTAGTAGCAATGAAAGAGCCACTCTCTCCCTCTTTCTCTCTTTGTCACACACCAGTTTTGGGGGAGGAAAAATTTCTTGCTGCATAAAATTCATGCAGTTGCAGCACTGGGTTGGATTGTCCTATTTGTACTTTGTTGTGAGTATAAACTATTTGGCCCAATTCCGTCATCCTCACATGTGAGGAGCAGCTGCTCCAGTGTCCACAGTCCATCCATTGCCTCCCTCTGCTGAAAAAGGAGGTCCTGCAGGAGGAAATGAATTGTATCCCAAAGTCATGGGTTTGCACCCTGCTCTGCAACAGTAATTCAGATCTAGATCTAGGTGCACATGGTAAATGCCTGGGGTTAAGTGAGGTTTATCTTACTCCAGTATGTTGGACTAAGTCCTCTGTGACAGGCCTTGTTCCTGTGCCACGATGGATCTCCATCCATCGTCAGCCTGGTTTTAGTGGGGGGATGTGATTCACCTCGGCACTGTGGCTCCTTGCAGATTCCAAGAGTGGGTTTCCAGCAGAGCTCTACACTTCGTGCAGTTCCTCTGCTGGGAAATTCTATCTGGAGTTGTGGGTGATCCCCAAGAGCAAGGACTTGGGGGCTGGTGTTGAGGAGCTCTGAGAAGGAGGTTTTTCATCAGAACAACTCAAACCTTGAACTGCTCTTTCAGGTGCAGTTTCTCCCCAGGTCAGCTGCCTCCCTCTGTGCTCAGGCTGGGCACTACCTTGTCTCCAACTCCATTCCTTTCCTTGCAGGACACTCACTCCCTCGCTGCAGTGCCCACCCTGGCTGGTGCCAGGGCCAACACAGTGCTGGAGCGGGTGGAGGGGGCGCAGCAGCGCTGGAAGCGGCAGGTGCAGGAGCAGAGGAAGACGGTGTTCGACCGGCACAAGATGCTGAGCTAGGCCCTGCTGGGCCCTGCCGCATCAGGACACCCCGGCGTTGGAATGGAACCTCCAGCCCTCCCTGATTCACCATCTCCAGAAGGAGCAGCAGCCCTAAAGGCTTCTCTGGTCGTGTCCCCTGCCCTTCCCTTGCCCAGCCACGCTGGCCCCTGGGCTCTGGCTGCCATGTGGAGCTCGACTGAACACGGGACTCCATCAGCCCATCCCAGCAGGGACAGGGGCTGGGAGTGGAGCGCTGCGAGCTGGCTGAGTCCTCCTGGGATAAAAATAGTGGGAGAATTTTGATGTGGGATAAATTATGTGATGTTTCTCCAGAATGCAGCAGCCACCACCTCCTCCTCCAGTGTGCACTGATGGTCCTTGGGCATTGTGGTGCTGAGCCACACAGGAACAAAGGGGAGGGGGTTTCTGCCAGTGCACACTGCTGCTTCCGCTTATCCTGATGTAAATGGAGAGATTTCCATACCTCTAGAATCTGTCCAGGTTTACACCAGCATAACTGAGATTGCAGCTTGCTTCTGGGCATGTGAATATCACAAAACCTGTTAGTACCTACATCAGTAAGAGTCCAACAGGTAAAAAGCTGATCTACATTTCTATCTTTTTGCGCTTTACCAGTAGATAAAAACTTCCTGGGGTGAAACCTCTTGATTTGTACCCACACAGGTGACCCTTGGTGTTCTCCCACAGTGGGCAGCAGCATTTGTGTCCAAGAGAACTGGGGCAAAGGTTCTCCTGGAGCACTGGGAACACCTGTTAGGGCCCTGGGAAGTGGACACTTGTACCACTTGGAACAGTCCGAGAGCTCTGACAGGACTTGGGCTGTGTGAAGGAAGCTGCAGTGGTTCTGCCGTGTGTATTGATCCCACTGAGAACATTTGGAGTTTATGGTGTAGCACCTCCGTATTAAATGCAAAGATCTACTACCTGAGTGGCTTTTTTTCAGGGGAAAAACTCCATCATGCCAGGTCTGGGGCTCTCCATCTGCCTGCCAGTGCCCAGCAGGTGAGCTGATGACACCTCAACCAGAGCTGTGGTTATGGCGCTGCAGGAGTGGCACTGCTCCTTGCTGTCCTGCTCCAGGAGAGCCAGGCTTGGAACATGGGCAGACCAGAGTCTTGCTTGGCACAGGTTAGTGAGTTCTCTGAGCTATCCCATGGGAATGCTGAGCAGACTGGAATTCTTCCTTTGCAGGAAGCTGAGAAATTGTTGCTAAAAGCTTAACTGGGAGAGGTGCCAGTCACTGCCATGCATGCTGGGGTTCACAGTTGCTAGTGGAGCACCCAGCCCTCCAAGCTGACCCTGCCAGACGAACCCAAACAGCAACTTTTGGGATCCTTTGTGTACCCCAGTTACCCTTCAGCACCTCAGTGGGCTAAAAAGGACCCAGAGCTTCACATTATACCCAAGTCACATTTTCCTTGGCTTATCTTTGTTCCCTGGTGCTCAATTCTGTGCCTTCCTCTCCTTTCTAGAAGCCCCATCTTGCCTGTCCTTCCCGCTCCGTGTGAACCTCGCAAAAACACGAAGTGAGGTCCCTGGGAATTGGTTTTTTTCCCTTCGAGGGCGGGAACAAGCAGCGCTGGTGGGAGGCGCCGCCGGGGGCCGGGCCGATGGGTCCATCTGGTGGCCGTTGGCCCCGATAGACACCGGAAAATGGCCGGGCACTGGTGGGAGCTTGCTGCTGCCACGAACCTGCTGAGTCTGAGGGTGAAGGGTCTGGTGAGCAGCACCCCCAGACTTTCCCCTGACCCCTCCAGGAGCAGCTAGGAAATAGAATCAGAGAGGAATGAATTAGAAATCGAGAGTTTTGGAAAAAGTTACAAAACTTATAGGAGGTAAGGTGTGAAGAGGCTCCAAAAAATACCACTGCCTGATTAATTATTTGGTTTGTTAATTAGCTGATCAGCTTTGTCCCGTACATCATCCTCCCTGGGAGGAAAGGTTTTCTACTGCTCAGCCTTGAATTCCCAAGCCCCGTCCCCTTCCTGTGCCCCCTCCCTGGCTCCTTGGGGCATCCCCCGGGAGGTACATTCTGATGGGCCCTGCTCCTAGACCCATCCACAGCCTACAGCAATGGTTCCCATCTCTCCAGACATGGAAAAGTGAGAACCAATAACTTAATTTTTTATCCAAAAAGGCAATGTGAAAAATAAAGGAAACAAATCCAGCTGCTTTGACATCCTGCCACAGGTGTTGTGCTCAAGTGTCTGCTGTGGTCCAGATGTCGATGCTCTGGATGATGAGCCACTCACTCTGGTCCTGGGTAACCCGGATCCTCACACACTCCACGGGCCCAGGCAGGATCCTCTCCAGGCCCTGCTGCTCCAGGATCCCCTTCTCGAAGGAGCCCACAGGGATGTAGGAGGAGCAGTCCCAGCTGCGGTCCCGGTGCTGGCCCAGCTCCAGCAGCCCTGCACGCAGGAAATCGCCCGGGCGCTCCACGGAGCCCGTGCGCACCCGGACACGGCTGACTCGGGCTGGCTGTTTGAACACAATGGAAAAAGTACTGCCAGCTGCTGGGTCTTTACCCCAAAAGTACCCCTGTGCCAAGCTGTAGGCCTTGAGGGGCTCGTAGTTCTCAAAGATGGACATGCTGGTGTACAGGGATGCCGGCGGGTTGTCTGGGAGGTCCAAGGCATCAGCCTGGAAATCCTCGTCCTTCAGGCGGTTGACAGTGCCCTGGAAGGAGGAGTAGAGGCCCATGTGCTGGAAGAGGGATGGCTTGAAGCGGATCACGTCCTTCTGGGTGAGCAGCTGGCGGAAGTGGACCAGCAGCCAGTCGCAGGGCATTTCCTGGTAGAAGAGGAGGAGGAAGTGAGCCAGGCGGGGAAGGTCACTGGAGCGGTAGAGCTTTCCGATGTAGCCCAGCTTGGAGAATTCGAGGGTGGCCCAGTTGGAGCCCTCCTGGGAAGCCAGTGCCCTGCGGATGGCTGTCAGGAAGGACCTGGCGCTCAACACGTCATCCTCGATCATCAGGTAGTAGGAGGAGAGGTTGGCGGCGAAGGCGAGCAGGAAGGCATAGTCCACATTCTGCTTGGAGCGGAACCTCACCCGCTCCTCTGCATCATTGAAGTTCCTCTTCAGGCCTTCCAGGGTGGGGTAGAACTCGAGGGGAGCGTGGATGAGAAGGAGCCGGCCCAGGAGGATGTGACGAGCAAACTTCTGGGTGATGGTGGTGGCAACGCGCACGTTCCAGCCAGGATCGGTGTCAGCCAGGTGCACCACCACCACCATCTCCTGCAGCTCCTCCTCTGTGGACTGGCTGAACAGGGACTCGAGTGTGGCCAGGAGGTAGAAACCACGCGGCCTCTGCACAGATGCCATTCCCACTGCCAGGAATTCTGCAAGGCAAAGGAAAGGCATGAACAGGCAGAGGGGTGACCTGGGATCACCATAGTGATGTTCTTCCCTTCAAGATGTAATGAAAGGGCTCCAAAAACCTCTTCCCATGGCCAGCCTGCAGGGTCAGTGCTGTTTGTAACCCCATGTCTAAGGCCAGGGTCTCTTTCCTGAAGCTGGAGCCTTCAGCATCTCACAAGAGGCCCCAAATTGTCCCAAATGGCAGCAAGAGGCAGGCTGAGGAGGCAGGGGCTCCACTGAAGAAATATTCCTGAAAAAAACCTTTAAAAAGCCAAATCTAGGCAAGTAACAGTGCAGAGAGAGAGACTACAGGATAGGAATGGCTTATTGGTAGGGCTGCACGTCCTGGAAGCATTCTCTACTCCCCACCTCATGGAGATGCACCCACACTGGGATCAGGCACCTTGTGTCCTCCCCATGGCCCAGCAGTGGCTACCTTGATTCAGCTTCTCTTGCTGATGGTTGGGACAATGCCATTCCTGTGATGGCTCCAGACCAGCCTCACAGGTTGCCCTGGGCTCTTTCCCACAGGGTTTGCATAGGAATTGCTTCTTCTGCACCTGTCCAAGAGCTTGGCCCACTCCTCCTACACTGTGGGGTTGTCCCAGTGCTCCAGCTCACCATCTCCACTGGAACTTCAACCCCAGAGAAACGGGATCTCAGCAACCCCCAAAGAGAGTCTGGGAAGCCCAAAACACCTGCAGTCACCCAGTCCCAAGGTGCAGAAACTTGAACCCTGTGTAGAGCACATGGAGCTTCCCCAACTCTTCCATCCCCAGAGCCAGCAGTAATAGCTGTGGAGGTTGTGGGCAGGTCCCCACCCAAAAAGGCAGGACACAGCCCCTCCCTGGCCCAGCAGCACTCAGGGGGCAGGTCTGTGCTGGGATGTGCATACCCAGAGGGTCCAGGACCACTCACTTTTTCGGGGAGCTGGGGAGCCAGCGAGGAGCTGGTAGGAGATGTTGTGCAGTGCAGAGAGCTCAGCTGTGTCCCTGAGGATGTGCTGGGCTCCCTCTGGCTGCAGCAGCTGCAGGATCTTGTCGGGAGCCAGGCCCCTGAGCTCCACCTGCATGGGAGCCACAGGCAACAGGTCACACCCCAGAGCACCATGCAGCAAGGGGGGGATGGCAAGAGGGGGCCCAGAAGTGAAGGGAAGCCCCTGTCCTGCCCTCCCAGCTCCTAGATTCATGGGGGTCCCTCTCCCCAGGGCAACCCGAGGGAGAGGAGAAGGCAGGGGGGTGTTGGGGTGACATGGGGCAGGGAAGAGAGCAGAGCTGAGGTTGGGGTTCATGTGGGGCAGGAAGGGATACAGGATGCTCCACTAGCCTCTCCAGTGGGATGTTTCTGGTTAGGGACTCACCTCCAGAGGATCCAGTTCCTGCCGGCTGCCCCCATGGAGGAGGAGGAGGAGGAGGAAGGAGGCAGCGAGCAAAACCGTGAGGGAGCGTTTCAGGGAGCATCGCATGGCCCCTGCTGGCTGAGGCCTGGGGAGAGGGGACATGTCAGGGCACAGCCTGGGGAAAGCCACCACCCCCTGGATAGGACAGTGAGACAGCACCCAGATACACCCCTGGGACTGAGCGCCTGCCCCAAGCACCCACAGGTGCACACCTGTGAGCAGCCATGGGGCATCAGGGGACACTTGTGCACTGTCCCCTTTGGGCAGGCAGGGACAGAGACACCCCAAGCTGACCAGGACAAAATCAGCCAGGTACAAAATCCCCCCAAACCAGCCCCAGGACACCTCAGCTGCCCTGGGACATGCCAAACAGCACCCTGGAGCTGGAAGCAGAAGAAATGCAAGTAACAGGGCCTCAGAAAAAATTTTCAGGTCATGGGGGCACCCCACGAGCAGTCACCAACACCCCAGGATTTGCCACCAAGCCCTGGGAAACACTCAGGTCTCAAATGGGCCCAGGCTGTTCTTCCAGCACTGTGAGGAGGAAGCTGCTCCCCACCTTTCTCCAGGCAGGCCCCAGCTTGCCCTGTCCCAGCCCCCTCCCCTGCTTGGTAGGACAAGAAAAGCGTCCCTGAGGGGACAGTGTCACCTTCAAGCAAGTCACAGTGAACTTGAGATGATGTACATTGTAGCAGAGGTGTGGCAGGAGGCTAAAAGGCTCCTGTGTTTGCCTGGGTTTTTTCCATTATAAATATGACAGTGCTGCCCTGGAAGAGAAGCAGCTGAGCCTGGGCAAGTGCCCAGCCTGATGGGGCAGACACCCTGAGCCCCATCCAAGCTGTTTACAGTGACTTGGCTTGGTAAAAGCAGCTTTGAATGCAAACATGGAGGAAAAGCCTTCCTAAGCCCTCCCAAACCAAGGCTGGGCTTCCTAGGACAGCGCCCTGAACACTTTCCTGCCCCAACCACTGCTGTGCAGGGGATGCTCTGAGCCCACCTGCAGGCCCCACAGATTGGAGCACAGCACCTCTGGGGCTGCTGCCCTGAAGTGTGTGCTGGGCTAATTTTAAGGAGAACCCTCGTTTTTGCGTCCAGGAGTCCTTTGGAGGGGTTGTCAGCTCCCTAAGAGGCTGGTGCCGAGCACTTCACCCTGGGAGCACTGACCCCGCCCAGGGACACGGCTGCTCCCTTGGAGATAAACACTGGAGCCAGAGCCGCGCTCCCCGGCAGGGCTGGGCTGGCTGGCAGCAGAGAGCCAGCTCCTGGAGCTGCTTAATCTCTCTCTCCAGGTCCCAGCAGAGAGTGTGGCCTCTCCATCTCTTACAGCTCTGGAGACATGGGGGACCTCACCAGCTCAGGAGGGAGCAGCATTAGGGATCTGTCCGACCCAGAGGGACATCACACCCTGATGCCACCCTGGACATGGATTTCCAAGCCTGGACCTCCGGGATCTACAACCTGGGCCACGGAGTGAGCTGGGAAGGGCGAGGCCCTGGCCACGTACCAGGCTGGGCATTTAGCCACTCTGGGTGGCCAAAGGTTTTTCTGCCTGCTGGGGAATGTCTGGCTGCCAAAGGCCCATCCTGCATGGAAAACAAGATGCTGCTGAGCACCCCCAGCTCTCACAGGCAGCAGCTTCACCCGAGGAGCAAGCAGCCCATGGGGAGCAGGGGTCACCGGCACAGAATAGAAGGTAACGAGTGCAGCCCCATAATTAGCCCCCTAATTGGGCTTCGGATTCCTGCCTTGATGGAGGAACAAAGCAGCCCAGGTAAGTGGGCACAACCAGGGGTGCAGCATCCTCCTGCTCCAGCTCAGAGTGCCTCCAGAGAGTATTCCTGTTCCCACACTCTGCTCCAAGCACCTCATGCACCTTCCCCACAGCCCAGCACCCCACTGCAGATGTCCCCAAAAGCCACCCTGCTGTGGGGACATTGGCCAGGAGGAGCTGAGAGCCACTTGCTTGGAGCCAAACTCCTCCCCAGCCTCAGTCCAAGGCAGGGGGAAGGAACAGTCCATTCCCAGCCTCAGTCCCACGGGGCTTCAAGGAAGCGCCCGGTGTGCAGGAAGCTCCAGCTGCTTCCGCTGGCACTGGGGAGAGCAGGGCTGGTTGCACAAGGAGAAGGGAACAGCCAGGGCTCCCTTCCCACTCCCAGGAGTGCCTTTCCATGCAGGGGGAAACTGAGGCATAGACAAAGGCTGTGCCACCCAGCAAGGTAAACACCAGCTCTCCTGCAGCTCAGCTCAGTGTCCGCCCTGAGGGTCCCCGGGGTGGAAAGGGCTGGGATGGAACCCAGCCCCAGAAATGGGTGGGGGACACTGCAGATTGTGGCAGCACAACGTCCCCCATGGGCAAATTGTGGCCATTCGGGGCTGTGGCGGATGGGGGCTCCTGGGCACCCTGGGAGTCAGGCCAGGGTCTAGCCCCACTGTACCTGAGTGTCTCTGCTCCAGGGGTTGTCCCACAGGGACAAAGGAGGGGAAATGCCCTGTTCTAGTAGCACACGGCTCCGAGGGCCAAAGCTTTCAGTCAGCTCAGGTGTCCCACAGCACAGGGAGGTCCCCGCAGGGAGGGACACTTACACCGATCCTGTCCCCACCGCTGACAGCTGGGGAACTCGCAGCCCAGCCCCCTGCCCTCACCCCCGGTCCCCAGGCACCCGCTCCCACGGCAGCACGAGATGGCTCCTGGCCAGAGTCTCAGCCCCGCTCTGGACGCACCCACCGAGGGCAGCGACTCACGGGTGGGCGGCAGCCTCGCCTCTCCGGGGTGCTCGGCCCTGGCAACTTCCCCAGGCTGGCCGGACTCCGGACTCTCGCTCGGCAAAGCCCCACCCCGAGTCCTTGCCTGCCTCTCGCAGAGGAGGAGCGTCTGCCGGCGGCCTCAGTCCCAGGAGCTTTGGAGAACCGGCCAGGTCGGCGGGGACCCACGTGGGACGGGCCGGGGTCCCCAGCCCGCCGTGGGACCTGACAGCCTCACCGACGGGCAGCCCAGGATGGCATCAGCTGTGTCCCACCGACCCCATCCTCGAAGGCAGCTCCAGTCCCCCGGGCAGCAGCAACCCCCGCTGGGGGCTCTTGCCAAGCCCCAGCATCCCAAACTCTGGCACGAACCTGACACTTCACCGAGCCAGGAGCTGGTGACACGGAGCTGGTGACATGGAGCTGGCACAGCGTTTTCCCCATTTATTTTCCAGCTCTTGTGCTGAGGTGGCAAAAACCTCTGGGGCTGCAGAGCCAGAACTGCATGCCTGGCACCTGGGCCAGGACAGAGCCTGGATCCCACCCGGGATGTAGCCCCAGGACACCACAGCTTCCCCACACACTCCAGCTCCTCACTGGAGCTTTGGGCATCGCAGCTGGGCTGAGAATGAAGCCCATTCTAAAGCCCCTTCATTCCAGTGAACCAATGTGAGCCACATAGGGCCCTTCCACGGCCCAGTGGTTCCCAGCTCCTCCACCCTCCAAGCCTTTTCTCCCACTGCTTCCCTCCTCCAGACCCAGAGCAGGAACATGGCTCTGGAGCATCCACTAGTCATCAATGACATTGTTTGTCCCCAGCTCTCAACCAGATCAGCTCCTTCCCCCAGCACCCAATGGAGAGGAAACCCCTTCCCTTCCCTTCCCTTCCCTTCCCTTCCCTTCCCTTCCCTTCCCTTCCCTTCCCTTCCCTTCCCTTCCCTTCCCTTCCCTTCCCTTCCCTTCCCTTCCCTTCCCTTCCCTTCCCTTCCCTTCCCTTCCCTTCCCTTCCCCTGTTTATTCACACAGAAGTGTAGATCCCACTTCCCTTCTTTCCTTGCTGGCCTGGACCTCTCCTACCTTCAGGGAGACCTCACATCTCTTGCCAAGTTCCATCTTCTATAAATCCCCCATGACAACTTCCAGCCCCAGCTGCTCCTGTGAGAGCACATGAAGCTTGGAACACCTCTGTGAGAGAGAGAAGGTAGAGCAGGAAGCAGGGGATGGTGCTGGGAAGGCGGAAGACAACATCCCCAGGCTCCTGGATCCACTGGCTTTCGCTTTTTCACTTTCTGTTTGGGTTTCAATCCTTACATTCCTATGGTGTGGTGGCAGTGGCTCTGTCCCAGTGGGGTCCCAGGGGCTCAGTGGGGATACCCCACCTGCACTGGAGCAAAGGCAGTTTGGGATTCCCACCTGGGTAGGGGCTGCAGGACTCCAGGAGGGCCAAGGCAGGTGGGATGGTGCAGCCCAGCAGAGCTTTGCTGCTCAGTGGCCCAGGGTGGGAAGGACTGTGGGGCTTGCAGCAGCTGCAGGAGGGGGAGGGCTTTTCTCACAGCTGCCCCTGCCACCCACCCCTGCACAGGAAGGAAATCTGGTCCTTCCTGCCCCTGCAGAGAGGAAGAGGGGGGAGGGCTGTCACACCCAGCACAGCCCTGGGTCCCCAGTGCTCGGGGTGTAGCAGCCCTGCCAACAGAACAGCCAACACTGCCAAGGGGAGCAGGAGAGCCACCAAATTCCATGTTGGTCCTCACAGGCTGCTTCAGGGTACAGTGCTAGGGCAGGATTTGACCCTCTCCAGGAACATTCACAAGCAGGCCTGAAGCAGGAAAGGAATCCAGCTAGGACACAGCTCTTGGTGCCCAGGGAAACATCTGGGTCCTCTTGCCCTCAAAGCAAGTGCCACAAACCCAGCCTGAGCCAGTTCATCCAGTTCCCCCTTTGTGCCATGGATCAAGCCCCAATGGTTTTTGGGTGCTGAAAAAGGGTCCCTCCACCTGCCACCCTGTGAGGGCCACAGCATAGCCCCAGTGCCCAGCAACCAACCAGAGCCTGGCACTAAACGCAGCTCTCAAACCTCCCTCTGACCTCAAACCCAAACATGCTCTGCTCACCAAAATATTTGACCAGGGGAAACAGAGAGGTGGCTGAAATGAGACTAATTTTTGCTTGCTTTTAGAATAAGCTGAAGAAGAAAGAAAAGCCCCAGGTGCAAAGGCTGCTCTGAGAGGGCCTTGTGCCTGCACAGGCATACCCAGCTCAGAGGGCCAGGGGAGGACCAGTTCTCCCAGTTGAGGCCAGAGTGGAGGGACTGGGATGGGACAGGCACACGGGAATGCACAGCAGGGCCCTGCCCCCTTCCCCAAGCCCCCAGGCCTCACCTTACCCAGCTCAGCTCCTGTTGGACACCGGATCCCTGACAGGGACAGGAGCAGGATGAGGGTGGTGGCCAGGTCTTCCTGTCTCCCCTAGGAAACCAGAGAGCCAGGCAGGATCTGTTTACAGCCCTTCCATTATTCAGAAGCAGGACAAACAAAAGGTAGAACAGGGCCTCACACAGCAGGGAGAGCACAGGGAGAGCCACCATGATGCTGATCTGGGGCTCCATTTCCACACTACCAAGGGCCATTCTGAGCTGTGTCCAACAGAAATGGGTGACACCAAACCACAGCCACTCCTGCCAGTGCACTCACTGCATCCCACCCTGGAGGACACTGAAAAGGACTTTTCTGGCAATCAAGCGTCAAGAGATGCTGGGGTCAGGGGCCAGGGTGGAAATCCCCTGCTTGGGGCTGAGCTTTGGTGTCACTCCCTCACCGAGCAAACCTCAGCCCAGGGTTCAGGGTCTGATGCTCTGGGTAAGGACCAAGGGGAACACCTGCACATGCAGCTCTACACAGAGGCAGAATCCCCCCTCCACAGCATCCCTGGCATTCCCCATCTTCTCAACATGGATGAGAAAAGGTTCCCAATCCCTGCCAGCACTGCTGATCAGCACAGCTCCAGCACCAGATCACCAGGAGCTTTGTAAAGGAAGAGACTGAGAATTGTTCTTGTACATTTTATACATTTCAGCCAAATAAAAGCCTGCCCTGGGAGGGGCACCTCTGGCTTAGGGGTATCTGTATCTAAATATCCATATTTGAATCCAGCAAGTCTGTTGGTAGCAGGAAACATCCCATCCACCTGCTTCCTGCTGTCACAGCCTGTGCTGCCCGCTACGGCTGCACTGCCCAGGATCAGCCAGGGAATTCTGGAACTGCCAAGCACCTTTGCCCCCCGGATTTGCCATATGCCTGATCAGAAGGTATTCCTGCTTTGCCAGATGGCAGGAAAACACAGCCCTAGGAGCTGATCTGTAGCTCTGTGCAGGAGCCAGAGCAGGGCCCAGGCTGCCGTTCCCAGCCCCGTTCAGCCCGAGGAGCTCCCCACAGGTAAGGGCACAGCCTCACACAGACACCAGACTGCTCCATGCTCCTGACATCAGCCTGAGCCAGGAACCAAACCCCTCTGCTCTCACCCTCCAGACCCTGCATCAACAGCAAACACCAGGCACATAGCCGTGGCATCATCATGAGGGAGTTTTCAGGGAACATAGCAGGAAACAGCCTGAAGCACAGCCAGAACAAGGCTCTGAGTAAGCAGCCACCTCCCTCCAAGACAACCACAAACTGCAGCCTGACCACGTTTCACTGCCTGAGCTCACCACCTGACCCCGAGTTCAGTGGTGTTTAACCCTATAGCAAAAGGCAGATTTCTGTCCCCCACTGCCCTGGGAACGTGAGCTTCCTTGGGGATGGAGCCCCTGCAGCCCTTACGCACAGCTCCAGCCCCGACCCTGTCCTGCCTCTCCTGCACCACAACCATGACACAGCCCAGGCTCTGCTGTCATGGCAGCCCCAGGTGCACAGAGACAGCACATTTTTCTTGCCTTTTATCTCTAATAAACGAACTAAACTTCAAAATTTACCTGTGGCATCAACAGAAGTTCAGCAGTGGTAGAATGGGGAACTGTGAGGCAGAAGCTGTCCCAAATGTGTTTGAAGTCAACATGAAGAGTCTCCAACAGAGATCCAAGGTTGGGGTAGATGTCCTTAATGGTGATTTACAGAGTGGCAAGAAACTCCTTCTGGGCAGCTACACCAGGGTCATGTGGTGTCACAGAATCACTGGATATTCTGAGCTGGAAGGGACCCACCAAGAGCTCAAAGACCACAAAGTCCAAACCGAGATGGCAGAACTCCCTCTCCTTTGGGAGCTTCACTGAACATTCCACAAAGACAAACACTGTTCCTCCTGCTTGGGACCAGATGTGGTCTGCAGTAGGACTGAGGAGCTGATATCTGATAAGCAGCAAAGCTCAATCCAGGGTCTCAGCTGCACAGCTGCTCCCCTGCCCTGCAGCACCTCCTCAGGAAGCCACGTGTTCAATTAAACCTCCAGCCAGGTTCCTTCTGGTCAGACCACACTTCTGACAGGCCCAGCCCCTGCACCCCTCACTTCTCAGTCAGTCCAGAGCCACAGGAAGTTTCATGGTTGCTTCTTCCTCACATAAATTTATTTTGTCAAAAGCCAGATCAGTGGTTTCCTGGGGGCTTTCAACAGAAACGATTTCCACACTGCTCTTTGAAAAGACAGTCAAGTCCTTCATCACTTCATCACTGCTTCAGTTATTTTAGTTTGTCCCTTCCTCTCCCTCCCTGTTTATGTCCTCTGAAAAGCACCTTCTGGTTTTAATAGTTTAGGTCTTCCTTTCAAAGTAAAACACCAGTGTGAGAACTTAATACCTTTACATACTTTTGCCTTACAACTCCTCTTTCAAGTAATTCCTTTGTTTGATCATTTATGCCTTTTTCTTTCCTTAAACTGCTATCTACTAGGCTGGGAATTAAGATTATTGTTGATCACTGCTGTCTTGCTCACTGCTTCTCAGGCACTGAAATATCCCACTGTGCATGAACACCATCCTGCTGCAGTAAAACAAACATGGATTTTGTTTGTTGATTGTTCCTGGAAAGCAAAAAGGAAAGTTCTTGGAAAGCAAAACCTCCTACTTCTTCCCGAATAAGAGAACACAAGACCACTTTGATTAGCACCAAAAGGATTTTAAATGAACAGTTCCAGGGAGCTCCTTTCAAATCATAAAATGTCAATTTTACATAAAAGTGTGTTTACAAATAGTTTCTGCTTTACACTCAGCTCTGCTCATTACTGACCAGAAGTTATATACATACAAACTAGCTCAGCAGCTTCAACCACTTGCAAGGAGACTGCAGAATTTATTTCAGAAATAAAAATAGGATTTCCTGGTTCCTAGAAATTCTCTTCAGCCTGCCAGATTCAGTCCCCTGTGGGCTCCTGCAGCCTCAGGAGAGCACTAAGCCTTTGGGGAGAAGGGGTACTGTGGGTGCCACCAGTCCAGGAGCCTGACGCTGTGCACAGGGTCCAGTACCACCTGCACCCCCTGCTCCATGCGTGGCTTCTTCCCATTGCGCACAGGCGTGTCCTGGAACACCAGGCGCACGCGGTGGTGCCGCATGTCCGTGCTCACCGAGATGGAGAACTGCAAGAGAGGAGAGCAGAGCTGCTTCAGAGAGTCACAGTGACCAGAGAGCTCTCAACACAACACTTCTAGACTTTATAAATTCCTCTGAATTGTACAAGGTGCTTCACAGTAACATTCTCATTCTCATCCAAACCATCTGTCTGGCTGGCAGCCCCAAACAATCATGCTGGAAACTGCAAGGGCTGTAAAAGAACACTGGAACTGCCTGGGCAGTGGTGGTGTCACCACCCCTGGCAGTGTTCAAAAGGCCTGCGCGTGTGGCACCTGGGACATGGGTCAGGGGTGAACACGACAGTGGTGGGACTTAAAGGTCTTTCCTAATCTAAGTAATTTTATGACTCTGATTCTAAGTGTACCTGGAAACATGTGGCTGTCAGGAGAAGTCTGAAGCCCACTGCCCAACTCCTAAGTGAGGACAGACTGAACGTCTCTTGAGCACTGGCCACTTCTGAAACCCAGAGTCCCAATCAGGGACCAAACACACAAAGAGTTTGCTCATGTGGGATTTTCCTCTCAGAATTTACTGCCATAAAGAAATGTTCTTGTGAGGGGCAGACCTCCCCTTGTACTGCTCCCTGTCTCCTGTACCTGCTGCAGTTCTGGTAAGTGACCTGCAGCCAGACACTGCGTAACCACAGCTCCTGGCAGATTCTCTACATCCTCTCTATTCACTGCACCAGACAGGGGAAATGGAGAAGTTAAACTGAGATTCTGGGCACTTCCTCTCTTAATTAACCATATGATTCCCAGAACTGCTGATGGAGCAGTAGGATTTATACAGCCCAAAACAGGCACTGGGTGGGATTCTTGGGTTTGTCCTCTGCAGGGACAGGAGTAAGGGATCCTGTGGGTCCCTTCCAACACAGGAGATTCCAGGTGCCCTCTCATGTCCTTACAGGAACCTCATCTGCAAAGCCTGGCAGCTTTCTCCCACTCACCAAGGTGAAGGTCATGCCCATGACAATTGGCACGAAGATGAAGTTGAAGGTGGTGATCTGCAGCAGGCAGCAATCCTGATCTGGGTTTGTGTGCACTTCTTCATACTGGATTGGGGGCTGGAGACCTTTGCAACACTTGCTCTTAAATCTGGGAGACTTGAAAGAAAGAGAGGCTGATTTAGAAAAGCAGGAACCTCTGCTGGGTTTGGCTGCTCCTCCCCAGTGTGGCCTGTCCCTCCTCCTCCCCAGGTATTTGGGCAAAGTGTCACAATAACAACAAAATGCCATCACTCAGGATGGGCAATTTTCAGACCCATTTCTTTAGAAGGGAAAGCTGCACAATTCCCAAGGTTGCCTGAAATTACTGGCTTCTCCCAACATCCACTACTGGAGGCTTTCCCTGGCAGTGTTGGCTGTAGTCTTGGCAATCTCTGCCATTGCCAAGATTTCTTAGAGAAGTGAAGCTTCTCTAAGAAATCTTGGCAATGGTATTAACAAGAAGTTTCAGATTTTCGTCAGCATTTTGACCACTGCAGTCAGACAGTCTGGTTTTTGGTAACAATCAGTAGTGATGATCCACATCTTATAGCAGGGAAAGGATACCAAAGGAAGAAATAAAAATGTGGGATTCTAAATGTCTTGGTAACACAGACTGAAAACTGAGTGTAGTTCTTCCACAATGTGCTTTAGTTTACCAGGGGAATCTGTTTACATTTATTCTCTGAATGGACAAAAAGTTTCCACTTCCCTTCTACCCCGCAGAAAAATAATTCCTGCTTCAAATAAAAGTCACAGCTGATATGGTTCTTTCATACCTGCTTTTTGAACTTGAAGTTGAATTCCCACATTGCTTCTTGTCTGTTCCCTACAATCTTTTTGCACCAGAAAAGCAGACACTGAGGTGGAAAAAAGAAACACAAAATTATGAAATCCTTAGAAGCACCACTTTAAATAAGTTTTAACAGATCATAAAGGCTTCCAATTGAAAACACAATTACATAGGAGCAATTAGGAGCCACTTATTCAAATTAATTATATTCAAAGAACCCTCTCAGCAGTGTAGATCTCCCAATTTCAAGCTGGCCAACTCCTCATACAACATGTAGTCACTGATGTGCCAAAACCAGCAAAATCCTGATGTGCCATTTGTCCCTTTCCTAGGGCAGGTATGTGTGGTGCAGATTCACCCCTTCCTTCCACCCACCAGCAACTCCCATTAAACTGGGTTCCAAACAAGGTTAAAGCAAGAAACAACAGAGAAGGATCGAGAAGGAAAGGATCCAGAGGGAAATACAAAGACCACTACATGAGCTATGAGGTGATGGATGAAGAAGTTCCTAAACCATTGTGGTGTCAAATGCATATCTTGACCTTGCCATTACCAGCACTGACTGTCATCATTTTGAGTCCAAGATCACTGCCAGGACAGCACAGTCTGACCAACCTTTTGTCTCTTCAAAAGAAAATGAGAAACCAGCCTCAAACAGCCTTCGAAGTCACCAGCACTGCTCTCTTATGCAGACATACACCAGGACTGCTCCAATTTCACTTGGTTATCACTGTGTGGGCTACAGACTCCAGCCCAGGAGCTTGTTCTAGAGCAGGAGGCTCAGAAAAACTCCTGTAGGAGGGAAATCCCTGCCAACCAGTCACAGTACAAGCAACCAGCCTTCAACAGCCAAGGAAAGAACCTGGAAAGTCAGTCCAGCCATCCCACAAAGCTTTTCCACACCACAGATGCCAGCCCACCACAGCTGGTCTTATCTTTATTCTGGTCCTATCTGTCAGCAGGTAAAGGAGGAATAATGTGGGTAAAGAGAACTCCCTGAGACTCCACAGTCTCTCTTGAAGAGAGAAGGCCTGACTGGGTTGCAGGGCAAAGCACACATTTAACTTCATTCCAGGATGGAATGATCCTAATAAAACGAAGCCAGAGCCAGCCTCCACCACAGGGGCTCTGAAGAGACCAAGGGGAATACAAGACCCTCTACTTCAACTCTGAGTCACATCCATAAACAAGTCCTTAAAAGACCTTTTTCCTCCACAATCCTCGCAAGATGAACAACAAAGCTCTGTGGAGAAAAGCTCAGAAACATGTGTGGAATAACCTCCACCTGGGAGGAAGGAGCCCTCAAGTTTTTTTCCAATAAAAACATTCTCCAGATCCTTTAACTCAGATGAGCAGCAGATGCTGCTGAGTTTAACTCCACTGTCAGTGGCATTTGTAGTTCACCTGCAGAGGCAGCCTGGTCTAGCAACCTGTTTGGTCATGGCAAGTAGTGAAGCACAAAAGGTCAGTACCTCCTAAGGGGCAGAGGATGTCGTCCTCGGGTCAGCCGTCCTGCCCTTCAGACGCGCCGTGCGGGGCCGCTCCGCCCAAAATAATGGGGTGTCTTTAAAGGGCAAACACCTCTGCTGACACCATAACGGCTCCAGTGTCCCACACAAGCTAGGCTAGGGAAAGAAAAAAGGAAATTAAAGAGGAAAAGCTAGGTTGGATCACACCTAGGGCTGGGCTCTCCTCTAGTCACATGCAGTTTAGGTAGGCATTGCCGTTAGTGTCAGCAACCCACAAAGGTACAACCAAAGCCCAGGAAAGCCAGAACATGGGGAGGCAGTGCCAGGTCCTCCTCCAAACCCTCTGTGCTGAGGGATTTGTGTGCACAGTCACACAAGTGGAGCTCAGAGTCCTGCAGTGCAGTAGTACAGCAAGACCACACTGAGGGTGGCTCTTTCATGCTGCAAGGGGTTAGGTCAAACCTCTACTGCTCTGACAAAGTCTCGTCCCCGTTTAATTTCCTTTTTTAAAAGCTGAACAATGACAGACTGCACTTAAAGGATCCTCCTCCAACTGTTAGTACAGGAGAAGCACTAGCAGTGGGCACCAAAGCCGTTATGATGTCACCAGGAATCCTCCCGAAATGTCGACCCTGCCAGCACCGCCTCGGGGTTCCTGCTCCTACAGCCATGAGCAGTTGGAGCTTGGGCTCAGGACTACAGGAATTTCCTCAAAGTGTCTTGCTTTTTCAGTTGGTAAGAATGAAGATCCCCAGCCTGGGGATTCAGGAAGAGAACAAGGAGCTCTGGAGATAAGACCGCACACAGAGCCATGTGCTTTTCCCTGTGCTGCAGCACCACCTCCTGTGTGCTGCTGGATGCTCCCCAAGCCTATGACAGCCTGTGACAGGGAGAGGAAGGAAGAAAGGTGGAATGTCATGTACAGATGAGGCTCCTCTGTTTTGAATAGAAAAGAATGAACAACTCCTCAACAAAACCCACTTCAGTTTGGCTCCAAAAATCTCTTTCAACAGGTTTTTGACCTAGGATTTGGAGGGTGGTGAATTCACATCGTTGCTTAAGCTGCTCACAGATTATCAGCCAGTTGCAAGTTAAAACCAAACAAGAGACACAAAGGCATTTCAGGGTTAATGGTCAACAGCAATTAAAGAGGAATGATATGCAAGTGCTCCAAGCTGGGATAGGACAGGGAATTACCTGCCCACACCACAGACAAACCCTTCACAGCCCAACACAAGTGCAGCCCAGTCCAAAAGCAGACATTGGCTCTGCACATTTGCCATGCTCACCCCAGCATCACCACCCCACCTCACCCACACACCAGACCAAGGATGACCTGCAGGAAAGCAGGGTGACACACAACTCCTGGCATCAGTGCCACTCCTGAGCTCTCTAGAGGCCTGTTACAGAGAGAAGATGTACTCTGGCAGACAGTGTCAGAATAAAGCAAAACACATAAAAGCTGATCCTATGGAGTCTTGATCAGAGGAAGGGAAGCTGCAAACATCTCTGGCAGTTCTGATATCCAGTGATACCAGGGCCCTTTTGCTGGTTAAAATGATGTAGTGCAGGACTTAAGCAGAAGTTACTCTAAAGAGTAACTCTTCAGGTACAAGTAACAGCCCACTTTTACATATCCCACTGAGAATACCTAATTAGTGACCATCCTACACCAGCTTCACTGGTGACCATCTCCATATCATCTGTTTTTCTTCGAGAAAGAAAAAATCAAACCAAACAGAAACAGCAACACCTCAGACAAATCCCAGCTCCTGAGTGATGCCACTTACTCTGGAATTCTTTAAAGTGCTGGGAGTACTGTCTGGGATGGCGGGGTTCCTGGAGAGGCGGGCGGCGAAGGGCTCGTACATGTGGAACAGAGAGCGGATGACGCAGGCGCGCAGGCAGTGCAGCTTCTCCATGGACTCGGGGCGCAGGCGCAGGGGCAGGTACGCGTCCAGGCTGTAGTGCCTGCACAACCCACAGCAGTGTGTCAGCTCCAGGGCACAGCAGGGCACGGACAGAGCCGTGCCGGGCGAAAACTCCACACACACATCTGACTGACCACAGGACTCTGGTCAGCCCTGAGGGCTGTGAGGGGGTTGTGCTGCTGACAGGACCCCACATGGCAGCCTCAAAGCCCTGACCTGCACCAGGCAGGCTTCCAGCCCACACATCTACTACAATTCCCAATAATTTCTAGTTTGCCCAGAGACCAGCTGGGGATGTAGCTGCAGGCTGCACAAAGGGCTGCAGGTTGCTGCAGGTTCCCAGGGACTCCCAGCTGAGCTGATTGCATCTCTCGTCACTGCCTGAGCAGCCTGAACACCTGCACTCAAGGGCTGTTATTTGATCACATTCCAAAGGAGCCCTTGCTAGAGAATCTCACACTAAAAACCAGGGACAAGGATGACCACAGCCACTCTCTGTGACCCTGCTGCTTGTGCCTCCTGGGCCACAGGTGGAGCTGTGTAAAGAAAATGTTCTCTCCTGAAGGAATATCCCAGTGGCATGTACTGGGACAGAAGGATTTGTATCAAGTGTTGACCACCCTTTTGCCCTCCTTGCTTTCACTTACTCCTGTCACTGTACAGCTCCAAAATTCCCAAATTACAGGGAGGTGGCTGTGATTAGAGCTTGAGGCAGGGCAAGTTGTCCATCCATGATGTTTGCCTTTCAGCACTGTCCCTGCCATACACACTTGGAGAAGTTGATATATACAAGTGTTGGGCCACGGCAAGCAGAAAAGGACACAAAGCTCTGAGATTTTACAGGGAACATACAGGAATACAACCCAAAGATCCATTTCTGTACCCAAAGCAGATGTGATATTAGAATCTTACAATGGTTTGGGTTTGAAGAGATCTTAAAGCTCAGCTCATTCCACCCCCTGCCATGGGCAGGGGCACCTTCCACTCTCCCAGGGTGCTCCAACCTGGCCTTGGACACTACCAGGGATGGGACAGCCACAGTTTCTCTGGGCAATCTGTGCCAGGACCTCACTGCCTTCACAGTCAAGAATTTTTCCTAACATCCAATCTAACCCTGCCCTCTGCCCTCAGTTTAAAACCATTGCTCCTTGTCCTGTCACCACCCACCCATATAAAAAGTCCCTCTGCCTCCCTTTTACAAACCCCCTTAAGGTACTGGAAGGTCACAGGGATGTTTTCCCCAAGCCTTCTCTTCTCCAGGCTGAACAACCCCAGCTCTCCCAGCTTGTCCTTGAGGGATAAGAATATTCCACAAGAGGCCCACATCACAATGTCAAAGTGCAAACACAGGGCCCAGGCCTACAGGGCATTATTCCCTTATTTCCAGCTCTGCAGAGAACTACTCTCTACTGAAACCTCCCACAACCAGTTTTAAAACCCTCTAGAGTCTCACCTTCTGTAGAGCCTGGTCCAAAAGGCAGCAGTGCAAGTGACAGTCCAGGCTTTCTTGCAGATCAGAGAGAACCGGACGATGTCCTCAGGGCGGATATAGGAAGCCAGGAGCAGCCAGATGTCGATGGGATATTCCTCTCCTCCTCCCCCTTCGGCATCTTCTAAAGGCAACGAGGGTGGATTAGTGCAGGACATCACATCTGCACCAACTCCCACCCAGAGACACAGGCTGCACACTGGCAGCACACATGGGCCCCTTACTCACACACAGGGAAAGCCCAAGCCCCAGTGTGCACAGCCTCAGTGGCCCTGCTCCCCGTTCCCATCAGTGTCCACACAGCCAGACACCTCCCCTGGGCTGGACACCTGCCAATGTCCTCCCTCCTGCACAACTGGGAAAAGTGGCAGATTCATAAAGGAATTCAGGCTGAAAGGGTTCTCTGGGGTTTCTAAAACAGCAGCTCAGCTCAAAGTATACAGAATTAGGTCATTTTGTTCAGCGTCTTGTCCAAGTGAGTGCTGTGTGCAAGGATGGAAACCACAAAGCCTTTCTGGACCCTGTTTTGATGCCTGACCCTGGCACAGCTGAAATACCACACTGAAGTTGAAAAATAAAAATTGGATGTCAAATGAAGAGGCAACTTCATGTAAAAGAGGGCCAAGTTCCTGCATTTTTAATGAAAAGGGCACATTCAACAGGTGACTAAAATAGCTTCACACATGAAGACCCTGATCGCTGGTACTGCCAGGCTTGTCAGGTCTTTGTTCCAGTGGTCACAATATTTTGGTAGGAGCTCTGTCAGGGAGGGAAATTCTGTTCTGCATCTGGCAATCAGCTTCTTTTCTTAAATCTCCTTATTTCATTAAAACTTTTTGGATAGAACTTTTAATGCAATTCAGATGGAGAGAATGGCCTGTTCCTCTCAGAGGTGTCAGAACTGCTCAGCCAGAACTGAGGGCTCACACTCCTTTCATTCCTGCAGTGTTTTGTAGTTTACACCACATTTTTTTCTGTAGACATTGCTCCAACTTTAGGAGTAAAAAATACTTTTAAAGTAGGTGAACAATACTGAGCATTAGGAAGGTTAAGAACAGAGAAGGAAAACACAACTTGTGCACAGTGCTAATAGGAAAAGCTGCTGTGAGGTGTCTGGCATAGAAGAGGTGTTTGGGAACTTGAGGGTGCCAGATCTAACCCTGAGACAGCAGGTTAATACAAAGGGCAGTTCTTTATCCTCATGTGATACTTGCCAAAAAAAGCTCTGGATGTGATCACTTCCCCACAGCACTTCAGATTTATGGCAGGCACACCCACAATGAGCTGCTACACCCATTTTGCTGGGTCAGCTCTGGCTCAAGAAGCCATCAAACTCTACACTGCTGAACTCAGAGGGCAGCCAGAAGTATCACTATTCTATCACCATTTTTTCCTCCCTAAACATGTAGCAGAAACAAGACAAGGCTGTGGTAGAACAGAATATTGTCTTCCCAGGCTCATACCTCCAGCCACTCAGATATTATTTTGCCAGGGTTCTGAAGGATGCCTTAATAAAAGAGATTAACCTCTTTTAACTCCCTTCCCAGAGGAAGTGCTGTCCCCCCTCAGTCTGTGGTGGATGGATGATCACATGCTACATAAATTGCTATCAAGAAAACTGGTTAAAATTTGCTTCTCAATCTGAAAGCAACCTGTTACTAGAAACTTCTGCAGGGTTCCCCAGTACAGCAGAGCTGTTTCATGCTTACACTGCATTGTCAATAGATTTCTATGGAGTTTGTGCACACAGTGCAAATGCTGAAGGATACATCTCCCTTGAATTAATGTATTAAGGTGCCACTAGGATCAAATGCACTTCCTTGCTGGAAAAAGAGCCCTTTAAACCCATTTGTAACTAACCACAGCCTTGGAAACACTGGAAACAGAGCTTGTGTTTTGCCAACAAATGCATCATGGACAGCAGCACTTCAACCCCAAAGCAAACCTGCTGCCACCACCCCATGCTCAGTGAAGCAACACATCCAGTGGCAAAGTTGCACAACTTTGGAATAGCAGTGTTTGTTTTCCAAGGCTGAGGGATATTTGTTAAAAGCAAGGAGCTCTCAGGCTCTGATTTCATGCCCCAGGCTCTGCCTTTGTGCAAATACAGCTCCTGTGACCAAGTGCCAGCAGATTTACAAGTGACTTAATTCTTGGCATTTCTTTGTCCACACACAAATTCCAGAATGCCCCAAGAGCCCCATGACCATTCTCTAAATCCCCAGCATGAGCATCCCCCACACCCAGGATGGCAGGTCACCACACCTTTGTGCCTTTTACTCTTCTTTTTCCTCGAGGCAGCCCTCCCGTTGATGCTCTCCTTGGTATCCATCTCATCACTGCTGTCACAGGACTCTCCTGACACGGAGAGAACTTCCTCAGTAGGGACACAGGAAGCTTCCAAACCACACAGAGATTTTACTGGAATGTAAAATGACAGTAAGTACAACAACAGAGAGGAAAAGGTGATCCAAGTTCAGGAGATGCCTCAGTGGAACCACTGCCTTAAAGCTTTCTGGTGAGTGACACAAGCAAGTAAATCCTGAGCTCAAGGATTACCTTGTCAGAGAAAGATTAGCAGGGGTGAGTGAATGGGAAACATAATTATTCAGCTGCTTGTTTTAAGTAATGAACAATGAGGATGATTACCAGCACATTATGCAGATCCCACTGGTTTAGCTGAAGCTATTTACAACTCCAAATAAAACAACAGGCTCTTTCTAAGGGGTAACTGGTTTCCCTAAACAGCAGAGTTGCCTTGCATGGCCATGTTCAGCCTGGAGCCAGCACTTGCTCTGGAACTGTTTCATGAACATGGAGAAGACTCACTCCCTTTGCAACAGGACAACCTTCCTGTGGCTGATGACACAATCCATTGGAGCTGGAACTCAGTGTCAAGTGCACAGGAGTTCCACTCACCCTGGGATTTAGTGAAGGGGAAGGCTCTGGCCTAGTGAGGAAAACAGCCAGTTGAGTCAGCTGGAGCTTGGGGCTGGCTTTTTCCTGTATCTGGGGACATGTTTAGACATATCCCTGTTCAGGAATATTATTTTTAAAACTCGATCTATAAACTGAGGGCTCATTAGGGCAGAAAAATCCACATGACAGTCAGTAATGACAGTCTTGAAAAAAGAAAGGTGTGGTCCTGCATTACAGCTGTGTGAGGCACTGGCACAGAGACCAGCACTGCCACAGCAGCACAAAGGCTATCAAACAGGCTGTGAAATTCATTCAAGAGCTGAATTTCAACTCAACAAACAGGATGAAGAATAGAACATGACCAGTGAAGTCAGAGGAGGCTTATAGTGTTTAAGCTTTTCTATTCAGCACAAACTGAAGCCCAGGAAAGTTTTATACATCCCAGTTCCAGTCACTGCAGTCACCAGAGCCACTGAAGAGCAAAAGGTGCTGTTTGAATCACAGAGATAGAGTAGCAAAAAAACAAACAACAACAACAAGAAACTGAACATAAACTCAGGTGAAAAATATTCTCATTTCTAACCACCAAACAAGGTTTTAAAATGAAAGGACAGCAGATGGAAAGACAGTCTTCAGACAGGGCTTGATTGTACCCACTGACTAGACACACCTCAGTGCTTTGCTAAACCAGTTCTACCTCGCTTTGCACAGTTTGTTCTGTAAACTGGATGCCTTTCTGGCACCTGGATGTATTCATGGCAGTTGTTTCCCCCACTGGCCTCTCCACGTGACCTTTCATAGGTAAAAAGAGAGTAGAATAGGTGGCAACACAAATGACAGTGAGTTAGGACATCAAATACAGCCAAGCAAGAGAGGACAAAACTGACAGGGACTCAGAGTAGAGTTTAGAAGAAGAGTCCACCCCACTCTGCTAAGGAAAAGTCAGCCTCTGAGTCGACAGCATGAGTCCACCAAGCAGCGAATGGCTGCACTGCAATCTTGCAGAGACATCCTCTCTTCATCCCACTGCTGCAATCGTCCCATCCTGAGCACTAGAACGGGGACAGAAGCCCAGAAAGATTCCTCCTGGCCGCAGCTCCCCTGCGGGTGGAGCTCCCACGGGAGGCCCGCTGCGGGAGGCGCCCCGCCCACTGCAGCCACACCCAGCACGGGCTTTACTACGAGCCGAGTTTCTGGAGGGTGGCAAGGCCAAAGGTTGGAACTCCTGTCCCCATGAGTGGCACCCTGAGACCACAGATAAGGCTGCAGCACGGTCATGGCTGGGCCAGATAAGGCTGGAGCACAGCCACGGGGCAGGGGAGGAGAGATCCCGAGAATCCCTGAAGTCTGAGGGGAAACCCCTGAGACTGCACTGCAAAGACCTGGGAAAGGGGTGGGCACGGAACTGCTGTGACCCGGAGGCACCAGGATGAGGTGAGCCAGAAACACAGCAGGAAAGGGGATAAACTGCATGAAGCAGATGATGCTGGGGGCAGGGAGAACAGAACACCAGCAGTTTGCCAGCATGATGCTGAAGTGCTGGACTTTGCCTCAAGGAGACAGAACACAGATGGGTGAACAGGAGCAGGACTGGGAGGAGGGAAGCTCCAAACAAAGGAGGCCACAAAAGAGGGAGATGCCCTGATCTTAAAAGCTTGAGAAGCAGCAGCTGAAGAGGATGCATACTGCCTCCAACAATGCAAGATTTCAGCAGCAAACCAAGAGTTTCCCTTTATGAAAAGTTCAGTCATCACTGTCAACACAACATCCACCTCCAACACCTGTGATAGCTACATTTAAAAGGCAAAACATCACCATTTCTCAAGCAAGTGGGGTGTGTTAGCTCAGAAAGCTCCCAAATAAGGAGGAAGCAGATAACAAAATATTGCACTACCTTTCCAGGAAAACTCCTTCTTTGCAAAGTTCACCAAAAAAACCAGCAACAGCCTCCTTGCAGCACACGTTTGACAGACCTACCACAACCTTACTCCCCTGGTAAAGAACTTTACCTGCTAATAAAGTTATCTACAGTTTTATATGTGGTAATAAAGTAATAAAGATTTTTATAATGTTATTTTTTGCTTCAAGCAGGAGATGAAACCCAAGCCATTCCATTTCAGGCACTATCAAAGACTCAGCAATTCTTGCAGCAGGCTTTCTGCAAAACCTCCTGTCTAAGTCCTTAACATCGGGTTGTCTACAGAGTAGCAAGGGCTCATTTTCAGCACTAAAGGACAACACATTCTCAGTTTAAGGAAGAGGAGTTTCCCATGTCATGCAGAGCAAAACCTGAAGGCAGAGTGGGGAAGGCTGGGGCCTCAGGGCAGACTCACCTTCCTGCTGCACTGCGTTGGCCACAGCCTTCTTCACCCGCCCAGACTTCACGACAGCTGGGTCTGAGTTGGCATAATCTGCCACCGTCACTGCAGAGAGGGAGAAACAGGAGTCAGAGCGATTAGGGATTATGGGGAGGGGACAAAAGGGCTAAGAGTCAGAGTTGACTAAAGGGAACAGTCCCCAGAGGAACAGGGGCTCGAGGAGGAGATGCACAAGCAGGAAAATGAGCCTCAGCAGAGACGTGCAGGCCGGGAGTCCCCAGAAAGTCTCTACTCAGACCATCGGTCTACCAGGCTCAGGGGACCCACGCCCCCGCCCAGCCCAGCACAATTCTCCTTCTCCGACTACCTCAGCCAGTGATAATCCCATTCTCCCTCACACAGCCCAACTCGAGCCTGGCTGATCCTCTGGTCTCAGGCTCCTCCTCCACAGGCAAAGAGGTCTTATTGCAACATATCCGTCCAGAACCCCGCTGGAGGATCCCTCCTGGACGCAGCTCTCTGCCTGCACAAACCCGAGAGGGTCCAGCTCACTCCTCGGTGAGACTGGACCGTCCTCTTTCCCTCATCCTCCCCCACCCAGGCCAAGCCCAGGCCCTTTAACTACCTCCTTCCTCAGGCCCTAATGTGCGCCAAGGCCTCCTCTCCGGCGTGCGCCAGCAGGGCCGAGCTCGGCCCGGCTCACCTCAGGCCCACCTTCCCTCACAGTCCCCGCTCCCCTCCTCAGGCGCCGTTCCCCTCATCAGCCCCGGCCCCCTCAGCCGCGGCCCAGGCCCGGCCCCGCTGGCCTGGCCCGGCCCGGCCCGGCTCGGCTCTCACCCCGCTCGGAGCACACGTCGTCGGCGCGGAATTTGAGGCGTTTGCGGGCGCCCCTGCGGGGCATGGCGGCGGCGGCGGGCCGGCCGCGCGGGGCCATGTCCGGCCGGGCCCCGCGGGGACAGCGGGGACAGCGCCACAGCGCCCGCCCCGCGCGCGTCACCGCCGCGACACCGCGCGCCGCTCTGACGTCAGCGGGGCTGTGACATAACGCCGCAGTCCAGCCAGTGCTGAGGGCATCGTCCTGCAGCGCTCCCAGTAACGGGGACCCCTGAGGGGATTCCCCCTCCCAGCGCTGAGGGGATGCTCCCGCAGCGCTCCCAGTAACGGGGACCCCTGAGGGGATTCCCCCTCCCAGCGCTGAGGGGATGCTCCCGCAGCGCTCCCAGTAACGGGGACCCCTGAGGGGATTCCCCCTCCCAGCGCTGAGGGTCCCTGAGGGTTTCTCCCTCCCCCCACAGTCTTATCAGTAACAAGAGCACTTCAGGCACTTCAGGAGATTCCCTGCGTTCAAATTCAGGAGATTTCCCCCGAGTAAAGGGGATCCCTGAGGCGATCCCTCCTAGTAATGAAGATCTGTGAAGTAATTGCCCCTCCCGTAATGGGGGTGTTTGAAGGATCGCCTCCTCCCAGTTCTCCATGAGCAGGGGCCCTGAGGGGCTTCCAGCCTGCCCCAGTCCTCCCAGTAATGGGGGTCCTGAGGGGATTCTGTCCAGCGCTGCGGGTCTTTGAGGTAACTGCCCCCTCCCAGTAACCAGGGCGCTTGAGGGGATCCCCCACACACCAGTCCTCCCTGTACTCAGGGTCGCTGAGGTGAAGGGCACCCCCGTCCTTCCAGTCACAAAGGCCTTTAAGGATGCTGGCTCCCCAGTGCTCCCAGTAACGAGGGCCCCTGAGTAAGTGGGTTCCCAGTTCTCCCAGAACATGGATCTCTGAGGGAATTGCACTCACGTCCTCCCTGTAACAACAGCCCCTGAGGTAACTTCGCTCTCCAGTCCCCCCAGTAATCAGGGCTCTGAGATAATTGCCCTTCCCAGTCATCCCAGTAAGGGGGGTTCTGAGGGGATTCCCCCCATCCTCCCAGCAGGGAGGGTCTCTGAGGCAACTGGCCCCCCAGTAAAAGGGTTTTGTGGTGATTGCAGGACCCCCCAGTGCTCCCAGTAAGGAAGAACTCTGAGGTGATTGCCCTGATGCACCTCCTGTTGGAAACAATGGAACTTTTAAATAATAATTTTAGTTAATAGTTTTAATTAACTTTTAAATTGTGCTTTAATTAATCATAACCTATATATAAATTATAAATAGCGTGTTATTTTTAAATTACTCTTTTCCAGCATTTAGCAAAGTTGCCATGAGCTACTTCTGTTGGAGCACAGATTGGGAAAAGTACTGAAATTGAAGTTTTGATAAACTAAGTCTGATATGCTTCAATGAACAAAGCCTGGGAGAGAAGAACCTGTACGGCTGGACATCTGGGATCTTGAATTTATGAACTACAAGGACATTTTGCAGAAACCTGAAGATAAAGAAGAGGTCAACAAAGACTCCATCTACGTGTTAAAAGTTCTTACTTTCCAAAGATACTAAAAAGACTAAAAAGATGGACTAATTAGCATAAGAGGTGAGAAATCAGTAACTGGTAGAGGATAGAATAGTATTAAATGAAAGAGAATTATAAGAGAATTATGGAATGTAGACCAAATTAAGTTTTGTTTTGTTTGTTTGGGGTCTTTTTTGTTGTTGTTGTTTGGTTGGTTTTTTTCTTCTAAAAATGTATAAACATGTGAAAAGGTTTTGTATTTCTGTCTGTGTGGAGGCTGGAACTCTGTTGGCCACACACACCCTGGCCAAGGATAAAGTAATGCCACTGACACAAAAAAGACAGTGTTGGTGGGGTTTATCCTGATGATTTCAGAGGATTTGGAACAATCCCAGGAGACACCCACTGAGCAGTGCCAAGCACAGCTCACACCACAGGCTCCCAGTGCCACCCACAGCTCTGTGGTGGGAGCAGTGATGGGTGGCCACCAGCTGTAAACTGCATTTGCTATTTTTTAGGGCTGAAATGAGTGCTCGGAGCTTGCTGAAGGAGTGATGCGCCCCCAGGGGGCAGGAATTGGTTCCAGGGGATCTGCAAAGGGAAATCGTTACTGGCAGCCCAGGGGCTGATGGTGATTTTGGGGCCTGTGTCCCCCTGAGGGCTTGTGCCCTGCTCGCAAGGGGATTTGGGTGCTGCCAGGAGCTGGCTGGGAGTCCTGCCCAGTGCTGGGGTAAACTGGGCAGGCTGGTGGAATCCTGCTCCCCTCCCTTGGGGTTTACACAGTGACCAAGGAACCTAGCCCTGCCCCATTCTCCCTCAATGACTCTGAACACTCCAGACTGCTGCATTCCCACTTGTGCCCCTTTCCTACAAGATTTCAGGAAAGGATTGGAATGACAGTGAGATGTTTTCACAGCTGTGGTGCCAGCTCTTGGGCCTCCTCAGAGCAGGATAAAACATGGAATATGGACAAATCCAAGAAATCCACATTCCTTCTGCTTCCCTGGCATGGTCAGGAGCTGGTGTGTCCATAACCTCTCTGCCTAACCCTATTTCTCTCAGTGTTTCTTAAATACACAAAGAGCATTTTATCAGCAAGGAACATATTTGATTGAGAAAACTTCTGATCATCCTAGGCAGGAAAGGCCATTCCTTGACAGAAAGGCTACTCCTAATCCACCTGTTCTTAAGGCAATGGGTACAAATAAATGTGGATGGCAGTCAATAAACCAGATCCTGGTGCTCCTGGCTGCACCCACCTCTTTACTTGAAAACATTTTATTTGAGAACTGTATCACAGTATTATTTTTAAAAAGTGAAGCTTTTCTTGGCTTAGAAAACTCTGGCATGTGGAAAAGAGTTGAAATGTTCTTGGGATTGAAGGCAGTTGTTCCTGAGTCTGGCTGACAGGCGGATCTAGCACACTCCCTCCTCTGGTGGGTTGGAGGCATTTATGTGAGACCTACCCAGGGTCCTCCAGCAAAAATCCTGAGGATGAGCTCGATGTTCTTCCTGGAGAGAGGAAGGTGCTGGTCTGTGATGATGCTACTGATCCCAGTTGTTCCCAGGGTGGGTCACAGATAGGAGCTCCTCGTTGGTAGGCTGGGCGAGGACTGCTGGGGGATCCCAAAGGCTGTGCCAGGGGCTGTGCTTCCAAGGACCCCAAATGAATTGTTTGGGAAGGATGCCCCTGTGCAGGGCAGGATGATGAAGCAGGGTGGGCTTTTGGCTGCTCCCGCTGAAGTTCATGGGCGCCCTCTGTCCCAAATCCCATTTATGATGCTGAAGACATCCTTGAGGGGAGCCCGGGGTGAAACATCTCATCCCCCCAGGGCTCAGAACTGAGCCTTGCAGGGTGAGGAGGGGGCTGGGCAGAGTCCGGGGGTCACTCTCTGGTTCCATCGCTGCTCCCCACATGGTGGCGGGGGGACGGGGCACCCAGGGCTTCGGACACCCCAGAGCCCAGGTCTACTCCTGCCTCCCTCCCTTCGGGGTTGGACAAGACCCCTGGGGAGTCCTGCTCCTGTGGGAACTTGTAAACCTCGAAGAGGTTCCTGCCGCCAGGAGAGTTCTATGCCCATTCCAGGGGGATTGCTGTGCCTCCCCCAGGGAAGAACTTTCCCCACAAGAGAGTTTCCTATTCCCACGGGGGCATTTCTGCCCCACCTCAGTCTTCTGTCCTCCCGGGGGAATTCCTACTCCTAAGGAGGTTTCTGCCCTCAAGGAGAGTTCCCCTGGGGGGATTCCTGTCGCTCCTGAAAGTCTTGTGACGCCCAAAAGGGGGGGTTCCTCCCCTTTCCAGGTGGACCCTGTCCCCAGGCAGGTTCCTGTCCCCGGGAGGACCCCCAGCCCCCGGTCCCGCCCTGACCCCCGACCCCCTCCCCTGGGGGCGGGGCCGATCGGGGGCGTGTCGGGGGCGTGGCCAGGCGGGGACGGTGACGCAGTGGGCGGGGCAGGGCGGGGCGGCAGCGGCGGCAGCGGCGGCTTCCAGCGACTTCGGCGGGCGGTGAGTGCGGGCGGGGCCGCGCTGCCCACGGGGGATGCTCAGCCTCGCGCGGGGCCGCCCGGGGGGAGCTCTGCCCCGGTGACCCCCGTGGGGCCGCCGGGGGTGCTCAGCCCCCCCGGTGGGGCCGGACCCGGAGGGCTCTGCCCGTATTGCCTCCCCGGGGATGCTCTGCTGCCCCCCGGGAGGATGCTCGGGCCCCCCCGTGGGTATGCTCAGCCCCCCGGCGGGGCTGGACTCAGTGGGCTCTGCCCTTTTTGCCACCTCCCGGGGATGCTCTGCCCTCCTCCCCTCCCCACCCCCTCCTACTGGGGATGCTCCCCATTGCCCCCCGGGCGGGGCCGCACCAGGGATGCTCATCCTGCCCTGCCCCGGGGGATGCTCTGTCCCCCCCGGAAGGAGCTGACTCGCTCCGGGGGTGCTTCATCTCCTACCCCGTTACGCCTTGGAGGGGGTGTCTGAGTCAGGGTGTGCTGAGCTCCCTCATTTCCCTTGGGTTGAGTATGAGCTGGGGAGTGTCATTCTCGCCCCGAGCTGGGTTGAAGGGGGAGCTTGCTCTGTCCTGGGTTTACCCGCAGACCGAGCATTGAGCTAGGGTTGTTCCCCTCAGTGCACTGGCCCCGTACCGAGAGCCGGAGAAATGTGCTGCCCCATCCCCACTGGGTGTGCAGGCAGGGGGGTGAAGGGTCGGCACATCCCCCGAGGCCGCATGATATGGGGGGCAGGGAGGAGACAGTGATTCCTTAACCCGGGAGAGGGGGCCTTGATTTTCAGCTGCTCTCTGCCTCTGGCAGCCCCCCATATGCTCCCAAGCTGTCCCTTTGCATCCCCTCCCCCAGATTCTACCTTACACCGAGGGGAGGGCAGAAATGTGGGTGAGCCTCATCCTCCCATGGCCTTCTAGTCCTCTGATTTCCCAGCGCTGTCTCCTCCCGCCTTCCTCGGTGCTGCCTCCAGCCCTGGAGCATCCACCCAGTGCCGAGCTCTGTGTCAGCCCCACTGAGCATCTGCCTGGCTCTGAGCTCTGGGCTGGACTGGCTTGTGGGGATGCTGCCACACACATGCTCCTGGAGCTCAGCACCAGGTGAATGCCTTCCAAGCTGGGCCAGCTCGGAACTGGGAAGATGCTCATGGATATGGTTCAGCCTAAACATTGGCCTATGTGCTCGGGGCCGGACCAGCAGAGCATCCGGCCAGCTTGGCTAGCTCCAGCTGTGCCCACACTGCTTCCCAGCCTCTGTTAGCTCTGTTCACAGGGCTGCTGCAAGCTGCCTCCAGACAGCACTGTTTGCTCCTGAATAACCAGCCTTGAAGGGCTTGTTTATCCCCTCAATTGCATCATTAGAGCAGCAATTGGCTTAGGGAACTGGGTTTTGTTAAAGCTGTGCAAACCCTTCTGGGGGGGCCCTTGGTTTTGGCCAACTCAGGATTGGCAAAGTGTTCATTTTAGCTCATTTGCCACCATCTGCTGGATGCTGGAATGAGGTTCCCCTGGTGGGTTTAATACCACCAAGCCACTGTGTGAGCAGGGGCTGGTCCAGAGGCAAGCGTGAGCTAGAGTTTGGGACCTGGATGAATGTGCCTGTGTGGTTTGGGAGTTTCTTGGTTGTGGTGCTGCCCACAGAGCAGGAGGTGGAAAGTTGGGTGTCTTTGTGTCTCTGATGATCAGTCTGAGAGTCTCAGGTACCTGTGCTCTTGGGGCCATCACGGTGTGCTGCTCCCTGCATGTGCTGGTTGGGGAGCAGGACTGATCTCTAGGGACTTCCCTGGAGATTTGTCAGGGAGCCATCAGCACAGATCCCTGCTGCCATCTCCCTGGCACCCTGTGGTGCTCAGGTACCTTCCCAGCTTCAGTGCTTGCTCCTCCTGCAGCTCTTTCCCAGGAGTCAGACCAGAGGCTGTCTGGGACCAGTGTCACCAGCATGAGGGCAGCGGTGCCTCTGAACTGGCAGGTTCCTGAGACACCAGTGGTGGGACTGATGGACAGATCTTGCTTTCTGGAGTGGCCAGCTTGGCAGATGTGGGATTAAACATCTCATCTCTGTGCAGCTTTGTGTCTTTGTGGTGAGTGGCTCTTGCTCTGTATTGGTCCAGCTGAGCTTGGCAGCAGCTCCAGTGCAGATGCAGAGGGACTGGACAGCTGGAGATTTGGGTTCCTGCCTGTCTCAGCTGTCTCAGAAGACACCAGGGCTAAAACCCCCACCGAAACCCTTTGCATCTGCATCTTTAGAGGGATATTTTTGCAAATCTTGTCCTTTGGGGCCGCTCCCACTAGGGGCTGGGAATGAGGACAGGGATGAGGAGGAGGCTGAGTGAATGAGTTGGTGGGTCCTGCTGTGCTGGATGAGGATGTGGAGGTCCTGAGTCAGTGCTGGGAAAAAGCCTGAACTTCCAGCTGGAGCTGGAAGTTCACACTGGAACTGAGAGAGGCATTCTTGGAGCCTCAGAGGGAGCTGAGCTCAAATTGGGGCCCAACTGGGACTACTTCTGGAGGCCTCCACTCTGTGCACATGGAGAGACACTGACATGTCCTTCCTCTGCCTGGGGAGTGCCATTTCAGGGTTTCCAGCAAAGCAGAAAGATACTGTATTCTTTATCTAACCTTGAAACCTTAATTCACAGTTAATTTCCTTAATTCACAAAAAATTTCCTCCTAAAGAATGCTTTGGTGAGCCAGAGGTTTCCCAGATGGCTCCCAAAACTGAGCTGTGAGGTCTCCGAATATTAACTGGAGGAGAAGGTTGTTGGATCCACTGCCCAGCTGCCCTCCCAGAGAGGTGTGAATGACAGAACGACAGCACCTTGCTTACAGATGATTTCTGGGATGTTCCAAGCACCAGGTGTGGGATGACAGCCTTGATCGAGGCTGAGGGCTCTGCTGTGGGCCCTGCAGGTGGGTCCAAGCCTTGGCCAGGCTCCTGGGGGATGTGGTTGGGAGTTTTCAGTGCTCAAAGGCCTCCTCTGTGAGCAGACGAAGGCTTGGAGGTGGGTGCCCGTGTGGGTGTGCTCACACGGGCTGGCATTTAGCAGGGAGGAGGGAAAATATCACATGGAACAACTGCAGTGTTGGAGGACAGGTCTGTACTTGGGCCCATCTGGAGCAGAAGTTGTAGGAAATGATTGCAGGCTCTGCTAAAAAAAAGTTGTACTGATATAATTGGATTTTATTTCTGTTTGTTGTGTGGTCAAGCAGGTTGAAACCTGTGTGGGGACAGGGTAAAAGCCTTGAGTTCATTTGTAGGTTGAGGATGTCCTGAGGAATCAGGCTGAGAAAGCTGGGGCAGTTCACCCTGGAGAGAAGGAGGTTGTGTGGAGACCCCACAGCCCCTTCCATGGTGTGAAGGGTCTACAAACTGGAGAGGGACTCTGCATAAGGAAATGGAGTGACAGGACAAGAGGGTTCACACTGAAAGAAGAGAGGTTTCGATTAGATATTGGGAAGGAATTGCTCCCTGTGAGGGTGGGGAGGCCCTGGCACACCACCTGGTTCCCCAGAGAAGCTGTGGCTGCCCCCGAATCCCTGGAAGTGTTGATGTTCAGACTAGACAGGGCTTGGTTAGTAGGGATTAGTAGAAGGTGTCCCTGCCCATGGCAGGAGGTTGGAATGAGTTGACCTTTAAGGTCCCTTCCAACCCAAGCCATGCTGTGGTTCTGTGGTTTTATGAATGAAGTAGCTCCTCATCTCTCTCATTTTTGTGCAAAACTTGCTGCCCCTCAGCCCTGGGCAGCACTGGCAGCGCAGTGATTCCCATCCCACAGGAGGATCTGGGAGCTGGGTGTCAAACCTTCTCCAAAAGCTGCTGGCCAGAAGGGGACTGACCCTGTGTCCTCCACATTGCCCTTCCTTAGCTGAATCTTCACCCTGATGTTTTAAGCAGCTCGTGGGTTGCTGTCTCCAGCTCTGTAATCCTGCAGGACTGACAAGGCTGGAATTTTTCTGAAATGAAGATTATTTTTTTTCTGCTCCTGGTTTTCAGTTCCTTCCATGCTTCTCTTAGCAAGCACGAGGAGGTGCCGGCTGGGTGCCTGCCTTTAATTGCATCCAAACGTGAAAAAAAGAAGAAAACAAGTGGCAGATGAGAGCTTGTTTCCCCATCCTCCTGTCCGTGTCGAGCGGTTTCCAGGAGAGGACGGTTCCCGGCGATTTTTGCTGCATGGTGTCTCTTCCGTGCAGCTCCTGCCGTGTCCAGCCCCTGGTGTCGCTGGTCCCGGAGGCAGAGCCGTGCCGGGGAACGGCGGCAGCTCCTCCGTGGGGCGGCGAAGCGTTGGCAGCGGGGCCGAGAGCTTTAAATAATGGGCGCAGGGATGTGCGGCAGGGAGGGAAGGAAGGAGGCTCCTCCTGCCTGGACTCCACATCCCGCCCTCCAGAGAGGGCAGCGTCCCTCGCCAGGGCAGGATGACACGGCAGGGAAAGGTCCCCCTCCTGGAATTGCTGCCCATCGGGCAGGTGCATGCATTTAAACTTCTCAGTTCCACCCCTTCCTGGTGGAAATTCCTGGTGGAATTTTCTCTGCAATTCCAAATTCCCTCCTGGCCACATCATGATGTGATGTGCTGGCACAGGGCAAACACTCTGCAGCTGTGGGGTGCCCAGGACATCCATAGCCCAGAGGAAGGAGCTGGGCTGAACATGGGATGTCTGGTGCCTGGGAGAAGGGGATGTCTGGCCCCAGCCCAACTCTCACCTTTTCAGAGTCTCATTAGGGCAGAGCATTCCCACATGGATTTTCTCCTGCCAAAGCCTGGCCTTTCTGGTTCCAGAGTTGGGAAGGTGTTTATAGCTTCGCTGTGGCATTAACACAGGTGTCATAAAGCTGATGGCTCTGGATCATGAGTTAAATAGGCTTGGTGGTGGTGCCTAGAACTGCTCCCCATGCAGACATTCCCAGTGCCAGGGGCTGCGGGCACAGAGGGGAAAGATGGGTTTGTACAAAATCCATAATCCACTTAATCTGCCCTGTAATTCAGTGTCTGGCATCTGTAACTAAGTAGATCTGGGCTTCTTTCAAGCAGCAGCCCCAAACTGTTTTCCAGGAAGGAGTCAAAAAATGTCCAGAGGTTATTTTTGGCTGTGGCTGATTTATTCACATGCTGATCAGCCAGGAGAGGAGTTATTCTGGTCCCACACTGCCCCACATAACACCAAGCGTCGTGTGTAGGTGTGGTTTCCCTGGGAGACATTGGGGGATGACACTCCTGTTCGTGAATGGTGCTCTCAGGAACCACCTTGGACCCTCTGTGTCCTGTGAGCACACTCGGGGTTCTCAAATAAGGCCAGAGCCAGGGGACATGGGCTCTGTGCCCTCTCACCCTCTGTCCCTGGGGATCAAGCTGAGCCCTGTGTCCTGGCGTGGTGGAAGGCTCTGTGCCTTACAATTCCTGCTCCATCCTGAGCAGTACCCAGCTCAGATGGGGTCTCCATGGGTGATACCTGGATTTGGGGAGTGCAGGGAATTGTTTCAGGGCTCTTTTGGGCATGGTGTTGTTTCGAGGCTCAGGAGGGGCCGTGGTGTCTGGGATGGTTTCTCTGCAGGATGTAGTGGCTCTGTTGCTCCTGGATTTTTCCCTCCTGTGTTTGCTTTCCCTGGCATGCTGTGAAGCTGAGCTCCTACTTTTGAGAAGGCGTGGTGGGAGTAAAGTGTGAGGGTGGCACAGCCAAATCCTGCTTTTCTCCTGTATCTGCAGAAGAGAATGTTTCTCTGGGGCATTTTGGTGTGGCCACAGCTGGTTTCTGGCCATGGACTGGGATCTGCCAGAGTAGGAATCACTGGGATGTAGTGCTGCTGGAGCCTTTGCTATCCCAGTGTGCTGGTGACACGTCTCCCACCTGGCTGAGGATGGAATCACTCTTGGCTGTGTGCCTGTGCAGAGATGCTGGCAGCGGTAGAGGTCCTGGAGCATCAGTGAAGGCAATGTCCAGCTTGGATGCACCGCTGGGTGGGCCAAGGGGACCTGATCCCCACATCTCCTGCAGCCAGGGTGGTATCTGCCAGCAGTTTGGCCTAAGGCAAGCTGAGGAGGGTTGAGAAGGCCATGTGGCAGTAGAGGAGCAGAAAACCAAAGCCTCTGAAGGACCCATGGGGGTGTTGACCAACCCAAATTTTCAAGCTTTGCTGCTTGAAAAACCTGGCTGTGCTAGAGAGTGGATGGGTGGTAGTTCTGGGGATTCCCATGTGTCTGTGGAGAGCTGCTGTCCCTGTTCCTCCCCAGCATCACAGCACCTGGAAGCAGATGTGCCTTTACTGGGACATGGGGTGGAGTCTCAGGTCACTGCCAGCGTCCCTTGAAGAGTCTCCTCCCAGGACCCTTTCAGGGGCTTGGGCTCCACATGCACCATGTCCTCAATAACATGGCTTTACTCATTTTAACCCATCAGGTTTTAATTAGAGCCAGAAGGCTCATCTCTCCTGACCTGAGCTGTCTTTCCTTTGATCCCAAATCCAGAAAGGGTTTGCTTTGCTGCTGTTATCTGTCTGACATCCAGATGTGCCACCCAGAGAGCAGCTTGTGTTTTGGAGAGAGAATCTTCTCCCCAGCATCAAAACCTGGATGATAATCATTTGATTACAGCCAACACTTTGGGCTGCCATATAAAAAAAAAAAAGAATTTTTTCCTGCTTTTGATCATCTGCTTCTAGTTAGTTTAGTTAGCAGACTTTCACAGTGGCCATTTTTGGAGTTGGCAGCCAGAGCATCCCTGCAAGCAGAAATGGCTTTTGTTACACGTGTCCTTCGTGTTTACACATTTATGGAGGAATTTTGTCTCCTAAACTGAGGGTGCCATGAGCCCCAGCACTGCTGAGCAGTGCCTGGCTCTCTGGGAGCAGCGGTGTGGCTTTCAAATCACACGTTGTCAATAAATCTCATTCTGAGTGCCCTGCAGCAAATGGCATCAGCCTGCATGGGGAGAACTCTCCCACACGTCCTCCTGCTGCCTAAAAATACCAGTACTTGAATTCTCCAATGACTTGGCTACTGCACAGCCTCCATTCCTGCCTGAGATCCTGCTCAGGGCTCAGTGCAGGACATCTGCTGCACTCCCAAGGGTCATACTCTGCCCTCCAGATCTGGCCTTTAGGTAATGCAGCAGCTGCATCACTTTGGGGGTAAAGGAACATTTATTACCTTTACTCTCCATGCTTTGAGGTGTGCTCCTGATCCGGGGTGTGGGATCCAGGAGGGAAATGATGGCACCTTCTGTGGTGGCCACTGAGGGCTCATCTTATTGAGGAAAGGATGAGTTTTGGGGACTTCATGTAGCATCAAGCAAAATACCCTCAAACCCCTCTGTTAATTCTCTGTGTGTCCTGGGAATCTGTTCCATCCTCTTTGTAAATAAACAATTTACCTTTTCGCATCTGGCTTTGAGATGTGGGAAACAGAAAAGGCGGCCAGCTATTTTGCTTTGAGAGCCAAGTCTCTGTTCAGTGGGTGAATGCAGAGGGCTTGCTGGTGTTTCCAGTTCACACAGGGCACTGGGCAGACTGGTGTGCAGGCAGGAGGCTCTTGTCTCCAGCAGCTTTCAGCCTCCTGACCCTGCTGGCTTGTGGCAGAGCAGGGAGAGCTCATCACTTGAACTATGAATGAAGCCAAGGGCTGATCACATGCTGTGATCTTGGGGGGAAGTGACAAACTGGCCTTGTGGCACCGACTGGGATTTGGGAGCAGAGCTGAGTGTGATGGATGTGCAAACTGACGTTCAGCACAGCTGGGAGGTGCTGAGCTGTAAAAGAGGAGTGATGCTCTAAAGGGATGTATTTCTTTAGGAGATCTTGGATTGAAGGTATTTGGATTTTCCTGTCTCCATCTCCATGTGATTGGCCTGTTTGCTGCTGGGAAGTTCATGAGGGAGCTGGAATCCAGCAGTGTAGGAGCAGGGTCTTGAGTAACACATTCACAGGGCTGGCTGCTCCCTGGGAGCTCTGTACCCTGCTGCAACATGGTCTGGCCATGGACACAGGCATTGATAGTTCCCCCAGTCTTGCAAAGAAAATAAGGTTTATTTTTGAGGCTGGAAAGGTGAGGAAACGAGTCACCAGCCCCACCAGCTAGCAAATACTGGCTGCTTGATTTCCTCCTTTCTCTACTGCTACTTGAAGGAAATCCAACCACTGGAGATGCCAGGGAGGGGCTGTCACTGCCCCGGCCTGGGACTAATGTAGTGACCCATCAGGAAGAGCTGTCAGACCAAGGTGTGTCAGGTCCTCCATCACTCAGTGCCTGGACTTTCTCCTTCCAAGGAGTCTTGACTCCTCATGAGCTGCCCTGGGGTGCCTCAAATTGCCAAAACCCTGGTGTGGGGAAGGAAGCAGAAGAATCTTCCCATGCTGCTCCTTGCACCTGGAGCTTTCTCTCTTTTCTCTTGGTGCAGGTGGAGAGGAGAGTGACATTGGTCAGCTCCTGTGTGGTCACTCTTGAGCTGGACATTTGTCTGAATGTGTTCTCCCAAAAGTGTGAGAATTTGCAGGATTTATCCCCAAATCATAGAATCAAAGACTCCTAGAATCGTTTAAGCTGGAAAAGACTTCCAAGATCATCAAGTCCAGCTTTATACTTAATACCACCATGGCCACTAAACCATGATCAGAAGCTGCTTGTGAGCACCCAGTTTAACCAATCCCTGAGGCAGCTGGGACCTCATGGTTTCCTTTTGCCCCTGTTTGCCCCTGGCATGAATTGAGGCTTATCACTCTGATGCAGCTACTGAGTGCACTTGGTGGTACCCAAAACATATGTAAATATGAGAGGACTTCCAGGCCCAGGGTAGGTGCTGATGATACCAGTAACCAGAGCAGGCTGGCCGGGGAGAGCTGGTCCAGACTGGTGGTGGGAGGAGAATGCTGAAGGTGATGGTGGTAACTGGGATGGCTTTACTACCTCTGTATTTTCCTCTGAAGGTGACAAGTCTGGGTTTGGAAGAGTCCAACCTCTGTGCAGGCACAGCTCCCAACTCCCTGATGCCCTCGACCTTATAATGGGAGGAAATGTGTGAGGTTTGACTCCCGCTTCTTGCTTCCCAAAAAGTGAATCTTGTCAGATTCGGAGGGCTCTGGCCACACCGTGGCTGTGAATGTGCGGCAGAGCAAGGCTGGGCTGGGGGAGCCGGGGCCGTGCCCGGGGTTCTGCGGGGGCAGGATGGAGCCGTGTGTGCACAAACGCAGCTCTTGGGAGGCGCTGGAGGCCAGGAGAGGAGGATGCCGCCGGGGATGCGAGCGGCTCCTGCTCCAGAATTCCCAGCACGGCTGCGGCAATGCCGGAGGGATCGCGGGGTGGGAGCAGGACGGGCTTTGTGTCCGCGGGTTCAGCGCGGCCTCGGCCCGAGCTCCGGCGGGGATGGAGCTGCCGTGGCTGGAGCGGGAGCCGGCGGTCCCGCAGTGCTGCGTGACGGTGACGGTGACAGTGACACAGCCCCGACACTGCCCTCCCTCCCGGCAGCGCCGGGGCCGGCTCGGGGCCGGCTCAGGGTGGGCTCAGGGTGGGCCCCGGGGCTCACAGGGACGGACGGCTGTCCCCTCCTGGCTGATGCCAGCTGCTGTTCCGCTCGGGATGCTGGCCGTGCATTCCCGCCCGTGCTGTGGCACCGCAGGGGTGGCCCTGTTCCTGTCCTCGAGCAGGCACAGCAGAGAGGTGACAGGAGGGCGGGATCAGCGCCTCTGGAAGGATGTTTCAAGAGCCGGGGGGGTTTCACTGTGTCTCTTTGGGACTCGCTCGTCGGGGGTGGGGGATATCCCGGGGCTACTGTCACCTGCAGTGCTGTCACCCTCCTGACAGACACGGCCTCTCAGGACCCCAAATTCCTCACAGGTCACCCCAGGCACAGCTCTGGAGGTCAGCCTACCCCTGTAGTCACCAGCGGGGCTTTCAGATCCATTCTTGAGTGGTTGCTCCCCCACTTGTTCTCTGTCTGTTCAGCTTCCCCCATCATATCCATGTTCTCATCACTCATTATTTCTCTCCAGGTGAAGGCTTTTTAATAACAGCTGACATTTCAGCCATTTTTGAGTCATTTCCTTTCTTCTACTCCAATTTTCTTCATCTTCTTCATAGCTAGGAAGCCTTTCTTTGTCCTTGGCCAGAGGGGAGGTGTCTGTTATTGCCTCTGTTATCATATTCCAGGAGGTTTGATCGGGTTAATGAAAATCCTTCTGGTTTTTTTTTGTGTGTCACTTCCACTCCCATCTTCTTTAGCCTGGTTTCTTAAGGAAATTAAACCAAAAGCCTTGTTCCATTGTGGCCTTTACTCTCCGCCTGCTTGCTCTTGTGTGTTGGTCTCTGATGGGGTGGAGAAGTCAGAATGCTCAAAGGTTTGTGATGGTTGTTATAGAGGACAGAGCCAGGGAACCCCCCATAGGGACATGGGGCACAAGGCCAGTGGTGTAGGACTGGGGCTCATTGCCCAGAGAACAGGGCTGTGAATCCAGCCAGGAATATGAGGGACAGCAGGGCTGTATGCCCCAGCCCATGAACTGGGATAACAGGCCACAGCACCGGGCTATTTGTGCTGCACAGCAGCTTTTCCTGAGCTCGGGAAAGGATTCAAAGGAGGATCCAGCCTCACAAATGCAGGGTTAGCCTGGGATTTGGGAGGCCTAGGCTGTGTTTGCAGGTGCAGACTCACACGTGGCTGTGCTTGAGGGCTTTTCCTGCAGCAGCAGGAGCTGCAGCTGCTTTAAGCTGGTCTCCTGGAGTGTAAACTGCAGTGACAGGGGAGCCAGAGGAGATTTTCTGCTCCTGCCCATGCTACATCAGGGAGAGGCAGCAGAGCTTTCCCAGTGGCTGCTGCAAAATCTGGTTCCTTTGGTAGTAATGTGGGTATTGTAGCAGTGCTGGTGAGGGAAATCTTGGGGGACCTGGGAGAAGCACAATGTGGAGTCAGGAGCTCAGGTGTGTCAGTGGAAAAGGACCAAGGTACTTGTTGGGATGTCCTTCAAGCTTGTTGTCCTTTGCAGCAAGGGATGGGGCACATCTTGTGTGTGTCCTCTCCTGTCCCAGCCCAGCCTGAGGACAGGGATCACCTCTTCCAGCTCAGAATATTCTGTGAGTCTGTGCCAGGCTGGGGAGGAGAGTTAACTGGGAATTCGTGCAGCCTGGAGAAGCTCTGCCCACACCTCACTGCGAGGGAGCGACATGTCTGCCTGGCAGTTCAGCTAGGGACTCCTGTCCTGTGCAGGTGAGTGTCTGCTCCTTGGCTCCAAATCTGCTGTGGAGCTGCACTCTGAAGGTTTCCCTTCCTTCACTTTGCATTTACCTCTGGTGTTTATTTTGGCAGCCTGTTCTGCTGATTTCTCTTCAACCAGGCCTGGCTTAGCCCCAGGCCCTTGCCCAGTCCCACTGCTGGAGGAGATTGGACTTGCCATTCCCACCTCCTGGTCCCTGGTCCCTGGTCCCTGCCTGGTCCCACCTCCCTTGTGGTCCCTCCCAAGGTGAGGAGCCTACTGGGTGACACCCAGCACAAGGGCACTTGTAGTCTGGCAGTGGGCCCTCACCAGGTGCCCCCAGGGTCCCTTCTGATGGGGGACCCCAAAACTTGTGATCTCAATAGAGGGGGATGCACAGAGGTGGCTCCAATCCCAGCTCATCCCATGTCCTTTTCACCTTGCTTGTGCTCTGCTGAGCACAAAGGCCTGGTGGGAAGACAGGCCCATGGTCATGCATGATGCAGCTCTTTGGGCGTGGTGTGGAGTGAGCTTTCATGTCCAGCTGTGAGAGAGACCTGGATGAACAGAAAAGGGCTTGGCAGTGACCCCTGCTTGTACAGGTGCTTCCTCTTTACAGGAAGCATTTTGGGCTTCCTTTGTTCTCTCCAGCCTCTCATGATGGTGGTGAGCTGGGCTCTGTAATTGAGGAGATCTGAATAATCCACTGAGGAAGCTGCTAATTTGAAGACATGTCTGTAATAATTAAATCATTATCTGGAGGGAAGAGAGAGCAGATACCAAAACGGGGCTAATTAAAATCCAAACCCAGGATGACTTGGGCTCTGGGCCAGAGCAGAGCAGAGTCTGTGGGGATGTCTTCATGTGTAATTGCTTTTCAGAGCATCAGTCCCCACCAGAAAACCCATCTGTTTCCCCTCAGGAGACTTGGAGTGACCCAGAAACCCTCTTGCCTTGCCCTGTCCCAGGTTCCTCCGACCAGACACAGCTGGAGGAGGCCACATACTTTGCAAAAGGCAGAGGAGATGGTGAGACCCAGTTTGGGACAGTGTTTGGTTCTTGAGCTTCAGGAACTAGATTCCACCTCATCTCGTTTCATTTCAGCCGTCAGAACTGGCTGATGCTCTTCAGAAATCCCTGAGAGCAAGGAGCAAGGTGGGCTTGGATCCATCCCTGCTCTATGCATGGAAGGATTTGGACATGCAAAGGTGCAAAAGGGACCCAGTGCCTGGGAGGAAGGTGGCTTTGGCTGTAGGGAGAGATGAATCCTGTTCAGGTCCACTCCGTATCTGGGGTGGGAGCACCTTGGAGAGGCTGTATGGCCTGTAAGGATGCAGAGCACTGCTGGATGTGAGCCCAGCCCTGGAGCTCCCTGTCAGCTCCCAGCAGGTCCAGGCAGGTGAAGGTGGCTGTGCTGAGCTGAAGGATGGTGACCAACGACTGTGGTTGTGATGTTGGAGGGCAGAAAGGGCCTTTGGACAGCACCTCATGCTGTGCCATGGGGGTGGGAGATCTGCAGGGTGGCTGTTAATGTACATTCCCAGAGAGACTGGGAGTACTTTTCCTGTCAAGCCCAGAGTCCACCACATTTTCAGAGTCCACCATGTTCTTCAGCAGGGCCAAGCACTTTGCAAAGGGCAAGGCACAAAAATTCCATCTCTAATTACATATCAGTTGGATGCAGGGTAAATTCCATCCTTCTGAGTGCCTGCACTGGGTGCATCCCCAGGGAGCTGCGGCTGCTGTATCTGCATGGGCTGAAGGTCCTCTCGTGGTGGTGGCAAGGTCTGGAATTGCTGTATTTTGGCAGGGAAGTGATTGTAGCTGTCCAAACCAGAGCTGGTGAAGATAATTTGGTTACCCAGAGGAGACAAGGTCAGGGGGCTCTGTCAGGTGTTCACATGTGAGCATCACTCAGTAAATGTGCCTGGATCAGCATGACAGGTAGAGGTCACCTCAGGTGGGCTGGTGCCTGCAGGCAGCTCTGAACTTGGGGAGGTGGGAGGAGGGCACAGGAGGCTGGGCAGGGAGCCACTTCTGCTTGGGTGAGCATCCCACCAGTCCTGACACATGCTGGTTTTTCTGCCTGTGCTGCCCTGGGGGGGCTGCAGCTCTGCAGCAGCACAGCCTGGCACTGCTGAGTGCTGGGCTCAGGGAGGGCCTGAACCTCCCCAGCCAGTGCTGCTGGAGCTAGGCTCTGCCTGCTGCCACGTCTGCAGGAACAGGCACTGGGGGGTGTGCAAGGTCCAAAAGTGTTGTAAAAGAGCCAGAAATTTAAACCTGTCTGCAGAAATGGTCACTAAACCCTCTGGGAAGCGTTGGCTCAGCTGCTGTTCTTGTGTTGTGTGTGGAGAGAGATTCTCAGCCCCACCTGTGTCCTTTTGCCTTGTGAGCTTTGATATGCTCTTGGCTTTTAATGGAGAGCACACAACATCCTCAGGCAGCAGATGTTTTCCAAGGCATTGGGATGTCCCTTTTCCATCATTCCCACCCCCCAGGGGAGTTTAAGGTGTCCTGGCCTTCATGTTTTTGAGCATCCACAGGAGCAAACAGGGGGCCCAGGTAGGAAAGAGTTACCCCACCTGTAACTCTTCCCAGCAGTGGTGCACCAGTGTAATCACCCACATTTCATTCCTTTGAAAGCCTGCTGAGCTGCAGATGTGTCCCTCCCCTCCTGGTGATGTCTCATGGATTGGCCAAATCCTGCTCTAACCTCCTTAGGTGGTTCAGGGGATTGTTCCTGGGGCTGGGTTAGACAGGGATTGGAGCAACCTGGGATAGTGGACGGTGTCCCTTGGCAGGGGGTGGAACAGGATTGGTTTAAAGGTCCCTTCCAGCCCAAACCAGTCTGGGATCCTGTGAACTCAGTGTATGCAGGAGCCCCCAAAGCACTGGGGGTGGCAGAGTGCTGTTCCCAGGGCCTTTGGGCCAAAGGGTGAAATGGGTTCAGTGTTTTTTGGGTTCTCTTTGGGGGTGATGTGTGGAAGCAGGGGTCAAGCTCGATGATGCCGTGGTTGGGGCTCCCCTTGGGTGAGCTGGGATGGCCATGGGAGCCTGTGGGTAGCACAGTGAGGACAAGGGCAGAGCTCCTGGGGCTCCTGGGCCAGGCAGGGCAGTCCCTGGGGACACCGAGGACACTGCAGTAGCTGGGCTTCATGGAGCTGACATTTTGAGAGGGAGCAAGTTAGAAATTGAGTTGAACTAGTGCCTGGTGCTGGATTTTGAGGTGATACTTGCCCAGATGAGAGCTCTGCTGCCATGGAGTAGGGCTGCCACCCCTCTGCAAACCACCACACTCTCCACACTTTCTGGAGCAATTTGGTGTTACTTCCCTCAACTGGAAGGGAAACAACACCCTTCCCTTTCTCTGCTTTCTCCAATCCCCAAACAAGGGGAGCAGTGGTGGGACATGGTGCTTCCTCTGGTCCCTCCCTCTGTTCATTCCATGCTGGGTGAAGCCCTCAGGGGCTCTGCTTAGAGCTCCCTGCTGGGTCCAACACAGCTCTTCACAATGTTGCAAACCTTGATTTATTCTTCCTGATCTTTTCCGGTACTTGGGATTTCTGGAGGGAACTGAACTTTTATATCCCTTATATCTTCCTTGTAGCCTATATCCAGGAGGAATGAGCTCCAGATGGAGTTTTTCCTTGGCAGGCTATTTTTGAGGTGCTTTTTGTGGTTCCTCTGATGCTTAATCAGGGCTGAGCTAATCCTACAGTTCTCCTAAAGAGGAACAACTTAAATTTTCCTTCTAAAGCACAGCATTTTCAGGCCCTCCACCTCGCTGGTGCCATGAGTGGGCACATCCTCCCCTGTGTCAGGAGTTGGGATGTGCAGGGCAGAGACTCCCCAGAAAGTCCTTCTTTCATGAAACAAGGCTTAAAATGCTAGACAGGAGTAGGATGAGTCCTTCCTGAAGCACTGTGGCTTTGGCTGTGCCAGGTGTACTGGGTGTGCTGAGTGTGCCAGGTGGGCTTTGGCTGGGGCTCATTTTGGGCGCTCACTTTGCACTTTGAAGGGTGTGGGTTGAAGATGTGACCCTGCTCAATGTGGATTTAGAGCAGATGGGGCTCCAGTGCCTGAGCCTTGCCCCCAGCCACCCTGTAATGTCACTGTCCTCAGCTGTCCCTGCACGGCTGCTCCTGCCAGGCCCTGTGGCTGTTGGAGCTGTCACTGCCCTGGGCCCTCCCTGCACGGGCACTCTGGGAACAGCACCAGGGCCATTCCAGCCTGGGCTGGGGGGCTGCTTATCTCCACATCTGCCTGCTCCTTGCTGGGATTCACACACCTTCCAAACCAGCCACGGTGCCAAAGGAGCCTGGCGTGGCAAGGGAGGGCCGTGGTTATCCATGGTGTGAGGGTGCTTGGGAGGAGGAGCAGGTTTCAGTCAGGCAGGGGTTTAACCCCACAGTCCTGCCTTGTCCTACACTGAGCTGAGCACCCACATGTCCCAGGAAGGGTGGAGATGCTTGTGGTAAATCCTGTGAGATTTCCTTGCCAAACATTGCAGAGCTGTCCCAGTGCTGGGTCTGCTCATTCTCAAAGCCTGAGTGTCCAGAGCTTTTGCATCTGGGCAAAAGCTCTTCAGGAGCTGGCTGTGCTGTCAGCAAAGGGATCGAGTAATTGCTAAAGCCCTTTAGCACAGGCAAGGAGCAACAGAGGGGATGAAAAGAAGGGGGAATCTTCCCCACTCCTGGGGTCATCCAGTGCCCAAGCCATGATGTTGCCACTCTTCTGGAGCAGGATGGACTCAAACCTTCTGTGCTTTGGGAGGGTGGAGGAAAGGGGTGCCCTGCCTGGATTGTCTGCAGGTGGCATGGAGAGCGCAAGGGGAATCTGGGGCACAGTCTCGCTGCTGTTGTCTCTGTTTGTGTGCTGGCATGGTTGGTGATGAATAGCTGAGCTCTGGAGGCCTCCCCAGGGCCAGGGTCGTGCTCCAGGACCATTGGTGTTCCCTTGCAGGTTGTGGTGCCTGCAAAACCTCAGAGTGTGGTGCAGGGATATGTTCCTGAGCCTGCTGTGGTCCAACCTAAGGCCAGTAGCGCTGGACACATCCCTGCTCTGCCATTGTGGCTCTGAACACTCTCTAACACTTCCTAAATTTCACTGAAAGCCACATCTGCCTCTTCCCTGACTCCAAACTCCCTCCCTGGGCTCTTCCTCAACCCCACCCATAATTTAGAGTCTGGTGAGGGATGGTTGACCAGGTTGGCCAGGGCTTGGAGCATCCTGGCCTCGTGGACAGTGTCCCTGCCTGTGGCTGGGGTGGAACTGGTTGAGCTTCCAGGGTCCTTTCCAAACTGAACCATTCCATGATTCTGTGGTGGCAGAATGCTGGAGACCTGCTCAAGCAGGGCAGGGATGGGATTTCACCGTGGGCCTCAGGGAGCTCACTGAGCCCCTTTCCCTTTCCATCAGGCACCGAGTTGGTGGCTGAATTTTACACTTGGAATTGGGCAGTTGTGCAGTTGATGTGCAGGACTGGTTATCACTGCTGAGGCTCCTGGCAGGGAGGGCCTGCTGAGGGTGTGGAAGAGACTCTAGTGGGATGAGTGGTGAGGGGGAAACCCTGGATCATGGGCAGACCAGGCCTGGCAGCTCCTCAGGTGCACATGGGGTTTGCCTTGAGGTTTCTCTACAAGCACAGCCTCCCCTGTGCCCTGGGCTGGGCACGGGCTGGGAGTGGGTGCCAGGGCTGGGTGAGTGGAGAGGCACCTCTACAGCATTTGGCAGGGCTCGGGTGTACCCTTGGCACAGATTTCCTCAGCCCCCCTCGGAGCTGGTGACTCTTCCCTCGTCGCTGAATAAATTAGCACCACAAGTGCTCACGGGGTGTGACTAAAGCAGGGCAGCTTTGGCAGCGAGGGGGAGGCCCCCGGCTCCAGCCCGGCAGGCTCCCAGATGAGATAACTCCTCAGCAGAAGTGCCATGGGGGTGGGAAGGATGTACCCGTGGCAAAACCTCTAGTGAAATCATGGAAAATCACCAGCCATGCCTCTGTGTCTCAGCAAGGATTGAAGCTGTGCCCTGCTCATGGGGAGACTGAGGCACAAAGCCTCACTTTCCCAAAGGTAAGGGGACTTTGCAGTGATGCTCCCTCTGTGACAGGCACAGGATTTTCTCTCAGTGGTTGTGGACCACTTCCCTGTGCCTTGTTCTCTGTCAGAGGAGTCTGCATCCACCTTGGGCTGGAAACCAACCCTGTTGCTGGGATGGATCCCAGTGCTGCGTTCCCTGGCAGAGTCAGGGGCTGGTTCACCTCGATGTGCTGCTTCTGTAGGGAATGCATTTCCTTCTGCTGCTGTTTGAAGTAACCTTCCTTGAGAGACAAATCAAAGACTCTCAACACCTCAACACGAGGAAGGACTTCTTCCAAAGCACCAGAACAGCTGCCTGGGGAACGCATGGAGTCTCCCTCCCTGGAGACATTCCAAACTCACCTGCGTGTGGCACCTGCTTGGGGTTTGACCCTGTCTTGAGAGGGCTTTGGACTAGATGGTCTTCAGAGGTCCCTTCCAACCCCAACTATTCTGGGCTTCTGGGATTCTGTGACTTCAGCCTAACAGAGCAAAGGACAGGGGGTTTGGTTGCAAAGTTATGTAGCAGAAGGATGGATGAGCCATATGACACACAGCAGAGCAGCAACTGGGAAAGGAAATTAACCGGAATTGTGGCTTTTTTGTGTTGGTTCGGTGGCTGCTGAAATCCCTCCTTGTCCCTGTGGATGGATCTGAGTGCAGACCACATCCTGGAAGAGGGGTGTGAGCTTGGTCTCATGGATCAGGTGCATCCGTCTCCTCCCTTCCAGGGCACATGGTGGTTTTCCAACCTCTTGTGCACCAAAGGAATTGGGATTTCCCCAGGATTTCCACAGCCCTGTCTTTCAGTGATGCTGCTGGGTGCAGGTGACTGGATTAGGGTGTGATTACAGGATTTGGGGGTTTGGTTTGTGTTTTTGATGGTTTGGGTGACCCCCTCGTGCCAACTGGGGCAGCTGTGCCAAAGAGTAAAATCCAGCTCGTGTTCCAGCACCACAGTCTCGTGCTCCTCCAGAGCACTCCCTGTGCTTCCACACAGCCCCTGGGATCCTCAGGGCTTCAGCAGCCTCCTCAGACCTGTGGTCCTCCTTGGAATACCCTGAGATCCCACCTTTCCCTGGGGTCAGGGCGAGACATGTGGCCCACTTTGGAAACAGGGAAACTGAGTCAGGGCCCCCGACACGACCCCCACAGCACGTCCCAAGGTGACAAAGCCCTGTAGATTCCTGTAGGTGTCTATGTGACCGTGTTTGGGTGCCAGCCCTGGGGCTTCAGCTCCCTCTTCCCCCCCAGGGCCCGGCACAGATTTTGGCTCCTTGTCTGACAAGGTTTTGCTGAGGAGCAATTGTGTCTCTGCACAATGAGGAGCAGGTGGCTGTCTGAAAATACCCTCTGGAAGTGGTGTGTAATGCCTCCCCTCCCACTGGGAAGTAAAAATACCAGTGCAATGCTAGCACTTACTGCTCCCTGCAAAGAAACTGTCAGATCTGGATGTTTTTCCTTATGGATTCTCCTCTGGCTTAGCAACTTGAGTGAGCAAGGGTTGAGGTGGGAACTGCTTCATGGGTTTGGAGCAAGTCTTTGGGGCAGAAGTGTGTGCTTTAAGGTAAGATATTGGGAGTAGCTGCCTTTTATTGCTTGCAGTGTCCCCTGTCCCCACTCTTTAGGGGCACCCAGGGCTTCCCACCACCTGAGACAGCTCCAAACCCTGGAGACGCTGCCTGAATGTCCTGTTCTGCCACTGCTGCATCTCCAACTAGGGACAAGTTGGACATTGTCCCACTGGGGGCGAAGGACACACTGCTGCAGGTGTGGGGACTCCAGGAGACCTCCCAGACCTGGAGGAGAGAGGAGGCACCTCTGTGTCTTTCCTCAAGTCTCCACCACATTCCCAGCCCCGATCTCAGCAAATCCATCTCACCTTTTGGAACAGGAATCCAATCCTCTGCTGCTGAAAAGTGGCACCTTATTTCCAGCCAGAATGCCTCATTTCCCTTGTTATCCCTGGGTGTCCTGGCCATGGGCAGCCCCTGGCAGCAGCCAGGGACCATCTGTGCAGTTCCCTGCCGGCTGCGGGGCTGCCTTAGGGAATTTGGGAGCACTGTTACCATATGGGCCCCATGGAAAACTGCATCTTCCTTGTCCCTCTCAGGGGACTGGAGGTCCCAAGAGACCACAATGTATCCTGGGAATAAATGAGGGGACCTGGGAGAAATCTGGGATAAGGCTGTATCTTTTCCCGACCTCTAATTACCACGTCTCTCACTGAGGGCAGCAGAAATGGGCTCTGTGGCTTGGTAGGGATGATGAGGAGGTTCCCACTCTGCCATCCCACTGCTCAGAGGGTCACTACTGACCTTCCCTAGGGTAGGCCAGGGTGGGTTGGTGGCTCAACATGTCCTGGCTGCTTCCAAGTGCTGTCTGACTTCAGTGAGGGTGGGCAGGACTTGTGCTGGGATGTGGCTCTGTCTGCAGGGGCAGTGTTTGGGATGAGCTTGCTGGGAATGTTAGGATGTGACACTTGCAGCCTGTCCTGGGGTCACAAGTTCCTGAAAGGTAAAACTAACAGCAAAAGGGCATCAGACTCTGGTCCCTCCTGGATCTGGCAGAGAGGTGTCAGTGTGGGAGGTCAGTGTGGGTGCTGGACCCCAAGTTTGGCTGGTTGGGCAGAGGGGAGGCTGTTCCTGTGCTGGGGAGCTGAGTGAGGGTCGCTGGTGTGGGCTCTGCCACCCCAACTCTGTGCTTCCAAGGCCAAGCTGGGCATCTGAGAAGGATTTTCCAGGAGCAGAAAAGATCAGAGTGACATTTTTATGGGATGATCAATCTCTGAGAGCTTGTTGCCTCCAAGGAGTGCATTAAAGCCTCTTTGCCAGCTGCCTGCTGGGTGATGGTCCTGCTGACAGAGCCACCAAGGCTTTTCTCTTCTTCTTGTCAGGGCTGGGATGAGAGTGGAGCTGTTCAGAGAGGAAACACGAGGCTGTCTCTATCCTGTGTGTGTGGGTAAAGCTGTGGGTGCTTCTCACCCTCGTTGGGAAGGGAAAGCCAGGGTGCTCCCTGGGACCCAGCATCCCACGGGCAGCCTGACTCACTGCTGAGCTGTGCTGAGCAAATCAGCTCCAGGGCAAAAACCCCTTCTGCTCCCCATCAGCTGCTCCACATCTAGGCACCTTTGTGAGGAAGTGGCCTCTCTGAGCAGGCAACATGTGATGGTGCTGTTTTCCATCCCCAAAAGTGGGGAAAATATCGTTTTGGGGTGGAGGGGGGAGGATAGTAAAGCAAGCACGTTTTCCCTGGCAAGAAACCTGCTCCCAGCAAGCCTGTGCCTGGCAGCCCCATGGGACTAAAAATACCCAGCAAGGGCTGGAGTTGTGCAGTGTGTGTTTGCTCAGCTCCCAGCTGTCTCCTTGCAGCCTCTACCCGATGATTATCCCAGCACTTAAGGCCCTCTAAAGCCAGGCAGGAGCATTTAGGGAGTTCTCCCAGAGACCTGTGAAAGGTTGAGATTTACAGGCACTAATTGGGAGCAGGCTCAGGCCCTTCTGACCTCCAGAAGCAAAAAGCTGCTCTGGGTGTGCCCTTGCTGCTGCTGCAGTCACAGCAGAGCAGACAGGGGGGTGTCTGGGCTGTCACCCACACTGACGTCCCCAAGGTCCTTCAAAGTGACCGCTGGCATGTGTGGGTTTGCCTGGGAGCTGCTGAGCTTTGCTGGGTAGGGACAGAGCCTGGGTGTGCCCCCTCCAGCTGGGCTTCCTGGGAGAGGCACCTGGGAATGGGTGAGGTCCTCTTGCTTTTGGAGCATGGAGAAAAGCCCAGGGTTTGAGGTGGACCAGAAATAAGGGGAAGTTGACCCTGGAAAGGAACATCCTGAACATTCCTGCTCGTGTGTACATCCCTGGCTGCATGGATGTTCCTGAATCCTTGTCCCTGTGTGCACATCCCTGCACACTCACCTGTGCCTGTTGCTTACTGAACTCACTTCCTGCTCCACAGGCCTCGAAGACAGCAGGGATCAAACCCAGCCTGGTCCTGACTCCTTCACGTGCCATCCCAAATAAACCCTTTGCATCTGCCCTGACTCTGGGTGTTGGCCCTTCCCAGAGTGTGAGAGCCGAAATGAGGGATGTGGGACTCCAGGCAGCTCTCCAAAATGCAGTTTATTGTATCCACGAGGTTACAGCAGTCCAGGGTCGTGGGCAACAGAGTCTGTGCCTACAGCTGTCAGCTCCAGCTGCAGGCAGGCCTGGAGACCCTTTGGTTTTGTTACAATGCATTATAGACTTTTCTTTGCTGAGCATCTTCATACAGCAGAACCAATCTATGCCTTGGCTATTGTCCATAGCCTATCATAACTGCTATCATTACCATATTCATGTTACTGTTCTCCAATCACTAAAAGTCAGTACATTACAGTTTAAGCTAGAAGTTGTTATTCAGTTTTCTTGCAGTGGAAAATTCTGAGACCTTTTTTCTACTTGCCACCTCAGCAGGCTTGTTTGCCTGTGCTCTCTTCTTGCTTGGTAAAAACATCTCCTTGTTTGGGGTGGGTTTTTCCTTTGCTCTAAGTCATAAAATCCCCTTCTAACTAACATCCCCTTTGCCTCCTTGGTTATCCAGTCAGACTGGCTCAGCAATTCTTTTCTTTTATATCAAAACTTGCTTCCAACTCTATTCCTTCATCAGACTCCACATTCAAAAATCTTTCTGGTAAGCATACATATCTGTGAGACTTTCTTGTCAAACTTTCATCCTTCCCAACACCAGAGCCTGGGCTACTCCTGGGACTCGTGGTGTTGCTGTGAAAGCTGCAGTGGTTGAATCCAGAAATGATCACTCACAAATCCATGGAGTAGGAGGGTTGCTGTGGTTGTTAGAGGAATGGATCCATGACGGGGATGCAGGAGGCAGCTCAGTGTCTGTCCATGAATGTGGATGGTCCCACTGCAGTGCAGGGAATTTTCCACTCTTGGATTTTGCCATGGTTCCAGCCAGGATTGGATTGTGTCCAGAGCATCCCCCTGGATTTCCCTGCCAGGGACCCTCTGGCAGAGGGATTCTCAGAGTGCCACAGCATCCTGGAAGGCACAGAGAGCCCCAAGAGCCCTGGGCTGGCTGTCCCCACCTGTCTAGGGGTCTCAGGCCAAGCCAGGGGGGCTTTGGCTACTCTTTGGGGTGGTGGGAGGTCTCACCCTGCTCATAGGGCTGCTCCAGCTGTAGGGGTTTGTAGCAGCTGCCTTACACCTCTGTTTGTGTCCTTGGTGGTCCAGGACGAGTCAGTGCAGACACCCCCAGACCCAGGCACGGAGGAGATCGGGGTCACCAACACTGCCTTGTCCAGGAGAGTTTGATGCTTCACTGAGCATCCTCAGGGACAGGGCACAGAGGCTTTTGGGGACCAGTGGAATTGGGTGAGTCCAGCCTGGACCAGCTGTGTAAGATCCCTGTGATTCTGTGATCAGCCTCCCCAGGCTGAGGGACCGGCTGTGCTCATCTCCCTGCACAAGCACACAGGAATAACAGGATGTGACTGTGGGCAGGAGCAGGTTTGCAGTGAAACAAAACCCCCCCAGAACAACCCGTGCACCATGGGGGAAGCAGAAAGAAAATCAGCTCTTGGATGTAAATCTGTGCCTTTTCCTGCACTGTGTGGGTCCAGCCCCATGGGGGTGTGGGTGGCTGCCATGGCCCTGCTGGAATTGGCATCTGCAGAGTCTCCTCATGGTAAGGGTGTCTCTCCTTTGCAGCTGGGATAAATTTCCATCCCATCATTGCTCAGGTCAGATTGATGTCTTGGTCATTCCCTCCAACATTTCCCTTCCCTGAGGGCTTGCAGGGCTCTTCCCTCCGTGCCTTGATTAATATCTCTTAATTCATCTGCTAATTTCTCCCAGTTCCCAACCAGCAGCTGGCTGGGGCCAGGCCCATGGGGCTCATTTTGCCATTCGAGTCGTGCTCAGGAGCTGCCAGGCTTTGCCCAGCCTGGGTGTTCCTTCTCTGTGCTCATCCCTCAGGCAGAGGCACAGCAGAGGAGGGGGCATGCAAGTCACCTCATTTAGGCTCTGCACCCAAATTAACAGGGCTTAGCCCTGGGGTAGGACTGGCTTCTGCTCTTCTTGGCCCTGCATCTCCCTGGAGTCTGGGACCTCTTAACCCCAGGAAAGCTGGCAGGGAGCCACATGCCTGTGGGTACCCCTGGGGCTGTTCATTAGGGGCTGTAGAACTGGAAAGCATTTTCCCTGCTTAATTATGAGGACGAGGCTCATGTCCAACTCAACCCAAGGAGAGCAGGGGATGGAATGGTCCCTCACTCCGTGCCTTTTGCTCCACCAGCCTTGTTTTTGTGGGATCCCGCTGGGATGGTGTCCTGGTTTAGGGCAAATTGGGGAGAAAACCTCCAAAAGGGGCCCTCCAGAAAGCAAACCCACACAGCCCCTCCCCCCACCTGGTTTGGGAAAAATTTCCTCAGAGAGAAGTGGAAAAAACCTATTTACTTAACAGGCAGAGCACTGCCCAGCACAAAAATGAACAATACCAGATGACAAAACTCATTGGCTGCTCTGAAGAGATGACAAATCAGAAAGTCTCTCCAGTGGGTGCTCACTCTGTTACCAATCCCTCCAGCACTGGGAAAGGCTGCTGCCCATGTAGGTCCCCATAGGCCACAAAGTGCAAGCTCTTGGTGCTGCCCAGGTCCCAGAGCAGAGCAGGTTCAAACAGTTCCAAGAAAAGGGAAAGAAAAAAAACAGTCCAGGGAAAACTCTGCCTCAGCCAGCTCAACCAACTAAAAAGCAAAGGAGCGCTCTGTTCTGTTCCGTCAGTGCCCAGACAACACAGTGCAGCGCAGAATGTTGCTTTTTCAGGAGTGAGTGCAGCCTCTGATAACAAACTCTGTGCTTCTTCTTCTCCCCACCTTTGCTCTCAGAGCCAGTCTTGAAGGCACAGAATAGAATATCCAGCATGAACAGAACACCCAGTCGGGGATACAAGCATCATGACCTCACCCTAGGACAGATGGGATGTCCTCAGTGCAGTTACCCCACAAATCCACAGTTACCCTGGCCATCCACCTCCTAACAGCCAGGACAGAGTGTGAATAACCCTCCAAGCCTCAGGACAGTGTTATATATCCACAACAGGTTTTATCCCACTTGAGGATCCAACCTGTGAAGGGAGGGGAGGACACCACCTGTGGGACAGCCCTGTCCTCTGTTTCCTGAAGCTGGCTCTCAGCATCATGCAGCATGCACAGTGAGGGGCTGCTGCTTTTGCCAGAACCTCTCTATTTTTAGAGAGTTTTTTGTGTCAAACTCAAACTTCCTTCAGCTGATGAGCCAATGTCATCCAAAGAGCAGAGTTCTGATTCCCCTGCCCTGGCAGTGTCTGGTGTGACAAAGGCACCTCCTCACAAGTGTCACCTTTCATCAGGGCAGGTCCCTGCTGTGCCACTGAGCTGTTGGGCACAAGAGCTTTCATCCCAGCCCAAAGGTCCAGAACACGCTGCTCTGGCCCAGGCCTGTGTGCAGGTCCTTTTTATCCATGTGTGTGGGGAAGAGTTGCAAGGGGAAGTGACACAGAATCCCAGCTGGTTTGGGCTGGAAGGGACTTTAAGGCTCATCCTGTCCCACCCCCTGCCATGGGCAGGGACACCCCCCACTTTCCCAGGTTACTCCAAGCCCCGTCCAGCCTGGCCTTGGACACGTCCAGAAATGGGGCAGCCACAGCTTTAGATGCATCCACAGACTGAGAATATTCAGACCTGTCCTTGAGCATTTCATCTGCAAAGTTTAAAACTGGAGTGGGGCCTGCCCCGGAAGCAGCTCTGGACCAGCACTCCTCACCCTGGGCCTGCCATGTTGTGTGTTGCTGCTCAGCTTGAGCCCTGCTTATGGTTTGTCCCCTGGCACAGATGGTGACTAGGGTGGGCAGGTCCCCACGGTGGCTGGGGTGGCAGTGTCACACTCACCCTTGCTGCTGGGGACCCTTGCCCAGCTGCAGAGGGCTGAAGTTCCCCCACAGGACTGTGACTCCCCATCTGGCACCTTGTCTGGGATGATTTAGGCAAGGTGGGGCTGTGGGCTCCAGCATCAGCCCTGGGCTGGGTTCTCAGGTCCAGCCATGCTTTAATCCTGCCTGTATATTGCCCAAATGTCAGCTCTGCCTCCTCCCTCCAGCTTCTCATCACTGGTGCTTGTGCTTGGGCAGGAATTTGGGGATGCTACTGCCTTCATCCCCTGTCCCCTGGGAGAAGTTTGACCGAGGGAGGATGTGCTGGAATTCAGTTGTCACTGAACAGCTGGGCCCAGCACATCTGTCTAGAGGAGGGGGGAGCATTAATCCAATCATTCGACTCAACTGTTGTTGTGACTTCCTGCCAGGTTTGGGCTAAACTCAGGTTGGAGCCTGATTTTCTGCAAATTCCCTGAGGCTGGGGAACAGTGGGGCCACAGGGGCTCTGGGCAGCCAGGAGTTCCACAGAGGGCATGGGATCCTGGCTCAGAATATGTGAATGCCAAAGACAGCTGCAGGATTTTGGGTGCCGAGGTTGCTGTTTCCTGCAGCTTGGTACCATCCTGGATTTGGTGTAGTGGCACAGGAGGTACAGCCTGGCACAGCCCATTCATGTGGGTGCTGAGCCCACATGGTGCAGCTCTCAAGGGTTTGACTGAGGGCAGAGGGGGCTGGGCAGGTCTCTGGGCATTTTGGGGCCAGCAGAGGGATCTGATCTCTGTCCCCTCTGCTGCAGGTCACTGATGGGTGTTTGAAGAACTGTGATGCTCAACGGAGACACGCTTCCACGTCAGCAGTGACACCTCATCCAGCCTTAGGGAAAACAGCCCATCTGCACCAGAGCCCCCTCAGCATGCCTAGGCAGCCCAAGCATTCCCTGGACCCTCCCTGTGCTGGCTTGGGCTCTCCATTGAGACAAATCCTCAAGGATCATTTTGTCCCCCTCTGAACAGCCTGTGGGTCACAGACACTGCAGCCCCTTGGAAAGGCATCAGGGAGGTGACACACAGGACCCAGGAGAGGTGACATACAGCACCCAGGAGAGGTGACACACAGGACCCAGGAGAGCTGGCAGCAGGAGCTGGCAGTGACGAGCAGCCAGCAGGGCACTGGTGACTGCGAGGACCCTGTTGGTGCCCAGGACATCCCTGCACCCTGCTGGAGTGATGCCAGCTGCTGCTTAGCCCGCAGGAGGAAGGGATGGGGAGTCCCCCTCCTTGAACACCCCACTGTCCCCTCCCGTGCTGGCTCCCCTGGCCCCCGGGAGCCCGCAGTGATGTGACCTGTGCTCAGCACACCCTCAGCCCCGTCGGGACCCTCCCCCAGCCAGCCCAGCCATGATGTGCGAGGTGATGCCCACCATCAGCGAGGGGGACCCGCTGGGCCCCCCCCAGGGCTCGGAGGCGGACGCTGACTTCGAGCAGCTGATGGTGAACATGCTGGACGAGAGAGACAAGCTGCTGGACACCCTGCGGGAGACGCGCGAGACGCTCGCTGTCACCCAGAGCCGCCTGCAGGAGACGCTCCGGGAGCGGGACCAGCTCCAGAGGCAGCTGAACTCGGCACTCCCGCAGGTGAGGACCTGCCCTGGCACGGGCAGAGCCTGCCCTGAGGCACACAAGGGGGATTCGATGTGGGGTTTAGCTCAGGGCCCTGGGGGGGTGGCTTGCTGTGACAGTGGTGACGCTGCCGTGAGTGTCGCGCCTCATGTCAACAGTAAATCCTGTCGGTTCTCTCAGGCCAAGCCACAACCAGCTGGGACATCTCCCCTTCTCCTCTGTACCCTTGCTGGTCTTTGAGGAGGGGTAGGAGTGCAATCCCCCTGTCCAAGGGAATGGATTTGGAGAAGGGGGAAAACCTCCCCGAGGACAGCCCAGCGTGAGAGCAAGGCAGATGCAGAGCCTTCACTTCCTATGGGGACAGTCAGTGTGCTGGGGGACAGCACCTGGCCAGCAGATAGCTCATTCTGGGCAGCAGATCTGGCTTTCTGCCTCCAGTCAACTTCTTGGGATGTTAGGAAGTGCCTAGCCCACACTGGCGCTTTAGATGGGGACATCAGCCATTGATCACTCTCCTTCCCCACTGTGCAGAGCAGCCCCACTGCTGCCCCTCCCTCCCCAGAGGGGCTCCTTTCTATCAGCCCCATTTCCCAGTGGTGCAGTGGGACTTCTGTGTCTCAGTCTTGGTCCTGAGAGGGGACCCTGGAGGCAGAGCTGATGCAGGGTGGGGACTGGGCCATCTCAGGGAGCAGAGGGGCAGAGGACAGAGGCTGCCAGAAGTCCATGCTCTGTGAGCAGCCCAGGGCTTGGGGAATCAGGGCTTGCCTTGGGGCTTCTGCTGGTGCTCTGCTCCTGGTTCCTCCACCTGCAGGACCCTCTCCAGGTACTCCAGGTTTGGTTTTGATTTCCACAAAGATATTCAGGCCAGAAGAGGGTGAGGTGGATGAATCCAGTATCACAGGGCTGTGCAGGATGAGTCTGAGCTGCCCACCATCCCTGTGGGGCTTTTTGGGAGAGCACAGTGTCCCAGGGCTCAGACTTAGGGTAACAGGGATTTTGGGGGGGCTGTTGCTCTGCTCCATTGTGCATATAGTGTGGGAAGAGCCCAACAGCCAAGGGAAGCAGGAGGCTTCAAATGTTTGTATCTGTTCTAACTCTGCAGTGCTGAAACCTGAGATCCTCCTTGCCTGGGTGTTGGGGTTTGGAACACCTCAGAGAGATGGGAAATGGGTCAAAAATAGTGGCATGAGCTAGGACAGAGCTTGGGCTGTTGGCTGGCCAGCTCTCTGCATCCCGGCCTTGTCTGGATGGAGGAAAGCAACTTGGGAGCAGCTGCTCCATAGGCAAAGCTGGGCTGGTCCTGGCTCTGCCCAAGATGCTGAGAGCAAAACACCCAACAGTGCTTCCCAGGAGCTCCTGGGATCCCTATGAATGAGTCTACCTTCCTGAAAGAGTTGCTGAGACGTACCCAGGTGCATCCAGTCTCACCACCACCTCCCTGTGTTGAGGGCTCGGTCCCTCTGCTCCCCGCCTTGGAGAGAGCAAGCCGGGTCACCCTGACGCTCTGCCCGCCCCACCGCAGCCTCCCGGATTAAGGGATGCGCGGATTTAGCCTCGGCTCCCGCTCCAGGGACGGGCCCTCGGAGCCTCGGGGTGTGCTCGGAGCAATCTGGGTCAGCACTCAGGGACGCGCTGGCAGCGCTGTGCCTGCGACCCCCGGCGTGCCTGGCTGGGGCCGCCCTTGGCCCCTCCGGCCCCGGGATGTGACCGGGGCGGCTCCCATGGGGAATCCCCCGCAGCTTCTGCTGCCTCCCGCGGTCCCTGCGCGGGCAGGGGGCTCCACGCCTGGGCACGGTGGCCACCGGTGCCCCCCGTGCTCTCCCCCGGACATGAGGGCTCGGCATGAACACGGGAAGCAAATCCAGAGGCGCTCACCTGCCCAATGGGATTAATGCCAGCATGTGCATGTACCAGGTAAGTGGGACCGGGACGCGCGGGTCTCTCCCCAGGGCACTGGGGAGCATCTCATGGGTCTGTCCCATCCTCTCCTCCTTCTCTGTGAGCTCTTTTACCCAGGAGCTTCCTGCAGTGTCTCAGACCCCATTGGGAATGGGATGCAGGCTGGATTTCTGGGAGAATCCCTTTTTTGAGGGCAGGATTGGGCACCCAGGCTCATCACTAGTGTCCCCTGGGTGCAGCCAGGCTGGGGGATGCTCTGCCTGCTGATGCTGGGATGGGTGGCTTCTGGGGACGTGGCACTCTGCACTTTCTCAGGGCACAGTGGCAGCTGGATGCTGCTGTGTCGGCATGGGATCCAAAGGGACAGGCTGGGAATGTGCATCTGGTGCAGATCCAGGCGTGGGCCAGGCAGGGGATGTGCCTGTCCAGGGCAAGCTCCTTTGCAGGGATGCTGCAGGGATGCTCCTGCCTGTAGCTCCCATTCCCCTTTGCCTGTGCTGCATGGCTGAACCATCCTCATTCCCAATCCACGGGGGCATCCCTCAGCCCCAAAAAGGCAGAACTCCAGGGCGATTTCCTGGGGAGACTAAGCTGCCTTAATGCTTCTTACATGATTTATTTATTCATGTGGGAGTGCTGAATGTGACTTAATCGGGCTGAAAGCTCCAGCCCCCCTGTTCTGCTGGGAATTCATGGCTGAGGACCGAGCCCTGAGCAGTCCCCCAAGGCCCTGGATTTGCTCCCAGCTGCCTCCTGCCCAGCCCCAGCTCAGTTTCTCCTGGGGGCAGGTGCCACAAGGGGATGTGACACTCCAAGGGGATGTGGCTCCCGGTGCATCCAGATGTGCTCCCCGTTCAGAGTCCTGTGTGGGATGGAGCTCCTCCCTGTCCTGCCATGGCCTGGGGGTTTGGCAGGAGTCCCTGTCCCCAGCTGTGTCAGGGGGAGAACATGCTCCCAGATTTCAACAGGGCTGAGGGCTGCAGGCTGCCAATGGCCATGCAGACCTCTTGCAGTTCCTCTTTCCGTGGAGCTCTGCTGCACCCTTGCTCTCTCTTGGGCTGCCTGGAGAGCTGAGATCTGGCCTTTTTGGGGTGAGCAGACTCCCTGAGACTGCCCAATTCCCTGGAGGTCCCCCAGAAGCTGGGGCAGGTCCTGACATCAAACAATCACATATAACTTCAAAGTATATCTTGAGTTAACTTGCAAAGACCAGCAGGTAGATGGGAACCTCAGGAGCCCCACATGGGGGAAAACACCTACTGGGTAAGACCCTTAAAGCATCTCCAGATTTTGGGAAGGATGGAGAGATCTGGAAGCTGTGTTGGAGCTGGTTGTGCTCCTACAAGACTAGGTTGCTGGGTAGTTGGATTCCTGCTTGCCTGGCTGCACAGTGCTCCTCCTCCCTGAGCAATCCCAAGTGGAAATACACATCCTGCTGAAGGGAGGACACTGGTTCCCCATGGATGTTCTTGCAGAGCCCCGGTGTTGTATCCAGGAGATCTGGGAGGTGCCGGTGTCCAGCGCGGGGGGTGGGTGATGGTCGAAGCCCTGGGTTTACCCCAGCAGGATTTAATCTGTGTAATCCCATGCTACAACTGTTGGGGTTGTGTTTAAACCCTCATCTCTGATCTGGGGCTTTCTCTTCATTCTGCTCCACTCCTGGGACAGAAGAAGTGGGGTGGTGGGGCCACACAGGCAGACCATGGATGGGACTCTCCCTCTCGTGCCGAGTCAGCAGTCCTGGTCTCATGGAATGGGCATCCTTCCCACCCATCCCCTGCTGCTCTGTCAGGAGCAATCTCTCCAATTAGGGGCTTTAAAATGCCATTAATCCTACAGCTGGAGCTGGTTTGTCCCCAGGCTCGGGGGCCTTGGAGCAGCCATGCTCCTGCTACAAACAGGGAATTCTGCTGCCTGTGGTGTGATCCCGCTGCATCCCTGTCTGTGCTGCAGGCGGCACTGGGAGAGACACAAGGGAGCCCTGGGCTGAGGACTTTGGCATTTCAGCTTTTCCATGCTACAGGCCTTGGAGCCTTCTCCCCCTGAGCTTCCTAAACCTCTCTGTGCTTTTCCAGCCATCTCCATGCTGCTGGTTCCTGGTCCCCCTCCAGCTCTTCCCTGTGCCTTTCTCCTGATGCAGCCATGGAGGAAAACCCCAAACCCCCAATATGCCTGGTGCTGACTAAAGATCTGAGTCCCAGTTAACAGCATCCCACTTCACCACTTCAACACTTTGTGTGGTGCTCCAGGTCTCCCTGCTCCAAAACCAGCATCTCTACATCCTGCTCCATCCCTCTATCCTGCTCCTTCCCTCCATCCTGCTCCCTCTCACCCCAGGACTTGGGGCCAAGCCCCATCAATCACTTGGTGGAGGTTTGGTTTTAATCCAAACTGGCCCCTTCCCAAACCGCTGGGCTTGCAGGGCTCCTGGGGACTCCCAGGCTGTGTTTGTCCACCCTTGGACTGGAGAGATCAGGCACCTCTCCTTCACTTTCTAATCTGTTTATAGGTGTCCCTGCTTAGTCCCAGAGCTTATCAGAGCTGGGCAGGCAACTCTTCCTTGCCTGGGAGACTCCTGGCCATGGCCAGGGCAGAGGAAAATCATCTGGATCCTCTTTAGCTCCACTTTGCTGGGATGGAGGGCCATGGCACACCTGTGGATGGGGGTGGAGGCTGCACTCCACAGTGCAACCCTGCAGCCATGAGCTGGGACAGCTATTGTCATGGTCCCAAACTTGCATGGTGCCCACCAGTGACCCAGAGTAAGGCGGCATCATTGGCATCTGGCACAGCCGGGGCTGAGGGAGGTGGCTGCAAGTGGGAGCTGCAGTGGTTTGTTCCTATTTTTTATTCCCAAGGCATCATACTCAGGCCCTGTGTACTTGGCTGACCTCACTGCTGGCCTGGCTTGCCGCAGGGCTGTTGCTATTTTTGATGTAAATGTTCATTTTTGCAGCTTTCCCTGAGGGGGGACAGTGACCGAGGGCTCTTTGATTTGCCATGGGGTGCTCCAGGCCTGGCACAGGATGTGGGACACAGAGCACAGGATGCAGGCAGCATTCCTGTCGGGATGAAGGGCTTGGAGAGGAGCACCCTGGGGAAGAGCTGGCGGGAGCTCTGTGCTGTGCCCACCCTGGCTGTGACCTGCTGACCGCCTGTGTGCCGGGCTGGCCACAGCAGGGGCTGCCTCTCTCTCCAGAGGATTTGCTCCCTTTTAATCCCCTCTTTCAGGATGAAATCCTGATTGCAGGAGCATCTGTACAGCCTGGCCACCACAGCAAGGGAATGCAGGAGAGGAGGCTGGGTGCTGGTGATCTCTGTCCCCAGCACTGGCCGTCCCTGTCCTCTTGCTGCCTCCAATGCCTTGTTCCACCCATCCCGTGCTGCCCTGCCCTGTTCACTCTCGTGGGAAGAGCATCCATGTCCACAGCCGGTGTCCCCTTCCAGCCACAGGGCAGAAGAGAGGCTTTGGATCCGCAGGGTCCTGGCCCGGTGCTGGAGAAGCACAGAGCTGATGCGTCGCCCACGTTTACAGCTCGGGCTGCTGGAAGCCATTGCCGGGGTCATCCTGGTGCCAGGATGTTTTCCCAAGCTCCTGGAGCCCTGCCGCCTGTCTCTTGGCACGTTGAGGGACTGGGGGAGTGACAGATCCCTGAATCTGTGGCGATGCGCAGGCACCTCTCTGGCACCTCTCCCTGCTGCTTCCTGCTCGCCGGCATTCCCAGCCCGGCTCTAATCCGCAGGGATGCTCGGGCGCTGCTGGCAGCGCTTGCATAACGCTCGGGAGCTGCTGGAGCGCTTGCACAGCGCACGTGTGCCTGCAGCCGGGCCTGAGCCCGCCGGGACCGGGATCGGCATCGGGATTGCACCGGGATCCCAGCGGCAGGCAGGGCACAGCTCCGGGAAGGGCTGGGCTGGCTGGCACAGCGGAATCCTGCTGGAGCTGGGTCTGCCCAGGGTTCACTGTGCTCTGGGATGGTCCTAGAGCAAGGATGGGATGGGCATGGCAGAGGTTAGTGACGAGGTTAGGGGTGTTGGGACAGATCTGGGGGAGAACTGGTGGGGAGAAAGGTGATCCCAGGGCTGGAGGGATCCCTGGGGAAGAGATGGCACCAGGGGTGATCCCAGATTGAGGTGGTCCCTAAAAAGGGATGGGAAGAGGAAAAACTGCAGGGCTGGAATGGTCCCTGGGGAATGGATGGGGCAGGAAGGGGTCTGGGAAGGAAATAGGGACCTCAGGCCCTAGGGCAGTGCCAGAGCAGGGATGTGGAGCAGGGGTGTGGGGTGGCAGCTGCCTGAGGCAGGTGACAGGCAGGAAAGCAGCTGTTCATGGGGACAGTGATTCTTTCCCTTTCCCCTCACTGCAACCTGCTCCGGTCCTGTCCCACTGTGGGGGTCTCAACTGCACCAGTGGCACCACCATCCCCACCAATCCCACGCTACAAACCCCAGCAATGGGACAGGTTTGGGAGAGGAGGGAGAGGGATAACCTGGCTGGGACAAACAGATGTAAAAGCTGTGGATTTCTCAGAGCTTCAGCTGTCACAGGAGGTTTCACTTGGAGCTGAGCAGAGCATTTGGTTCAGCCTAAGCCTCAATGCTTTGCTTCGGTTTGAAGGGGTTTTATTTGGTAAACCTGAAAATTAAAGTGAAAAAGAATTTCATGCTGTGAAGCAGCTCTCAGCCCCCTCTTGAAATTTGGTTTGTTAATGCTCCATCAAATCCTTCTTGGCTTCTTCTGAAATCCTTTGCCTTTTAAAATTCTTTCCAACAACACTGAACATGGTGTGAATTCATGGCACGTTCCTGCATTTGCATTTCTCACCCTAAGAAATCCCAGCTGCAAAACCTTACTTAGGCCTGGCACCACTGAAGAGACACTGGGAGCGATGGGAGGTGCTCCTGGGCTCACCCAGGTGCTTGGGTTTCATTTTCTATGGGAACGGGAACCCTCCTGCATCCAAGGGACTTCAAAGTGAGTTTCCCTTCCGACACAGCCACAAGAGTGATTGTGTCTTTCATCCTGTCTTGAGGGATGTGCTGGGTGTGCAGCATTCCTTTGGCATTGATCTGGACATGGCTCTTCCTTGCTGGCTGTCACATCCCTGGAGGAAGTGGTGGCAGCAGCAGGAGCTGGTGGCACCTGGCTGTCTCCTGCTGTGCCCCATCCCTCTCAGCTGGGACTTGGGACCTGGGGGTGCCCCATATGCAGCTCTCTGGGGCTCCACATGCTAGACTGAGGCAGCAACCTCTTTCTTTTGCAAGGAAGTTTTGGATGATTCCAGGTCCTGAGGCCATGGCAGAGGGCCAGGGGACTCATCCTGACCGGCTGTGGCTTTGTGGTGAGTTTTAGCCTGATGGGATGCTCCAAGGTGGGAGCTGCATCCGGGGGACAGTGGGAATGGGAACGTGTTGGTGGTCTTGACTGGGATGCTTTAAATGCCATCGACCACCTCTGCAGCTGTAGAACAGTTTCTTGTGCCATTGGACATCAAACCAAGTGGGATAAATCTGGGGCTGCTGTGTTCTCCTTGTCCAGAACATGAGGGAAGCCAGGAATAAATCCCCTCCTGGCCTGGCTGTGCCTCTCCACTGGTTTCTCCACATTCCCTCAGTGTTACCCTGGTTGGGTTTGGATGAGAAATGCTGTGCTGGAGGTCCAGCAGTGGGGCTGGAATGCTGACTCCACATCCTCTGTCCCTGCTCTCCGCAGGAGTTTGCGACACTGACGCGGGAGCTCAGCGCCTGCCGGGAGCAGCTCCTGGAGAGGGAGGAGGAGATCTCCGAGCTGAAAGCCGAGCGCAACAACACCCGGGTAAGCCTGGAGACCCTGCTGGCAGGCCCCCAGTCCTGGGACTGTGGGAGCCCAGGGGCTGCTGGGCCCATCCTGGCAGTGACAGCCCCTCTGTCGTTCCCCTGCAGCTCCTGCTGGAGCACCTGGAGTGCCTGGTGTCACGGCATGAGCGCTCCCTCAGGATGACCGTGGTCAAGCGGCAGGCCCAGTCGCCATCGGGGGTGTCCAGTGAGGTCGAGGTGCTCAAAGCACTCAAGTCACTCTTTGAGCATCACAAGGCACTGGATGAAAAGGTGGGAAAGCTGCTGGGACCGTTCCTGCTCAGAGTTCCTTCCCCCATCCCTCCACTCCCTCCCTGCTACTTTGTGTTGTTAAGGCAATGTGGGGGCACTCAGCAGGAAAGTCTTGGATATCCCAAAGCTGCAGTGAGGAGCTGCTGGGCTGCCCAGTGTATCCTCTGGGTTTGAGCCTGTTGGGGACAGGGAACTCTCCCAGGTCATTCTTGGGGTGGTGGCATTTGTCACCCTGGGTCAGTCTTCGTTGTTCCTCCTCATTCATTCACCTCAAGCATCTCCTTCCTCTGCTAGGAGACCTCTCCAGGCTATTCTGGCCATAGATCTCCAAGAATTGGCCCAGTCTGTTTTCTCCAACACAGTTTAACCCCCCGTGATGGGCTGGATGATCCTGAACCTGTGAATCCGCCTGAGCCTGGCTGTCAGCCTAACAAACAGGCCTGGGAGCGTGCCTAAATCCTGGACACCCTCATCCTGGATAAATAACAGCATTTCCTTTTGTTTCACTCACCTGCAGGTGAGGGAACGCCTGCGAGCAGCCTTGGAGCGCGTGGCCACCTTGGAGGAGCAGCTCGTGGATGCCCATCGGCAGGTAAGGGGTACCTGGGCACCTGCTGGGCTGGGAATGCTCCCCATTACCTTTGGGAGTTCATGTGGTATTTGCATTTGGTCAGGTTTGATGTAAGGCTTTTGTTCTAAAATTGCTGTTTACTTGAAGGTTTGTCTGTGTTTAAGGAAACCTTGTAACGATTCTGAGAACTGTTTGTCTCACAGGTGACATTTCCCTGTTGTTTGCTGTTTGGAATTCATGTCACTGACAAAAACAGTCTGAATCTGAATCATTCCAGGGGGCTGAGGGTGACGTGGGATTTGCCCTGATTTGGCAGAGACCCAGACCACACTGCTTCAAGCACCTCATCTTGCATCCCCCATCTTCTTCCCTGCTAGAGTCCTGAGGCTGGGGCTTTGCTGTCCCCAACCTCCAGCCACGGTCAGCTCAGAATCCCAGACTCATTTGGGTGGGAAGGAAACTTAAAGCTCATCTCATTCCACCCCCTGCCATGGGCAGGTATGCCTTCCACTACCCCAGGTTACTCCAAGCTCTGTCCAACCTGGCCTTGGACACTCCCAGGGATAAAATGTTCTTGAAGAGACATGAACTCTGTTTTCCTTCCTGGAGTTTGTGCCCAGTCACTAGTTCCAAAAGGAAGGAGCCATTCCTACAGCCTCTGCTGGCCAAATTTTGCTCCTCTTTCAAGTTCCCAATATAAGTCTCATGGTATTTCCCAGGCTCCCAGGCCCCTCTCCTTTCAGGGACCATTCCCCATCTTCCCCTGTCAGAGCAGGACGCAGTGTTTATCTCTTTCTCCTGCTGCACTGGCTTCAGAATCTGTCTGGCTGTAAACCAGTGAAATGAGCTGGGAGGGAGCCTGGAATCTCAGGCTCACCAGGAAAATCTCCCTCAGTGCTGAGCCTTCCCAGCACCTCTGACTTCCTCTGTCTTAGAATCATGGAATCATTAAAGCTGGAAAAGCCTCCAACCTTTGACCAAACACCCCCGTGCCCACTGAACAATATTGTAAAGTTCCACGTCCACTTGTTTTTTGAACACTTCCAGTGATGGTGACTCCATCACTGCCCTGGGTAGTTGTGCCAGGGCCTGACCACCCTTTCAGGGGAAAAAATTTTCCTGATGTCCATCCTGACCCTCCCCTGGCATAGCTTGAGGCCATTTCTTCTTGTTCTGTCCCTTTGTTCCCTGGGAGCAGAGCCTGACCACTTCCCACCCTGGCTGCCCCCTCCTGTCAGGAGTTGTGCAGAGCCACAAGGTCCCCCCTGAGCCTCTTTTTCTCCAGGCTGAGCCCCTCCAGCCCCCTGAGCCACTCCTGGTGCTCCAGACCCTTCCCCAGTTCTGTTTCCTTCCCTAAACATGCTCCAGCCCCTCAGTGTCCTTCCTGAACTGAGAGGCCCAGAGCTGCCCTGAGGATTCCAGCTGTGACCCCAGCAGTGCCGGCTCAGGGCTGTTCCTCACCCACTCCCTCTGGTCCTCCCCAGCCACAAGCAGGACTCTGGCAGGAAGCTGGTGCAGCCCTGACTGCAGCAGGACTGGCCTCAGCTCCTGCTCTGCCCCACTGCTGAGTCCCTGTTCCCATGCAGGTGGCAGCTCTGCAGCAAGGCTCTGCCCGGGAGCCCGCAGCGGGCGAGCGCGATGAGAGGGAGCCCAAGGAACCAGCGCCCAAGCTTCCATGGAAGGTGAGAGCCCAGAAACCCCTGCTCTGGCCCTGCTCAGTGAGGCTGTCATTTCTCCCACCTCCCTGGTGCTGGCTCCAGGGTGCTGAGAACTGTTTTCCCTCTCCTCTGGGTCCAGCCCTATAGGAAATGCTCTTCCTGGTGGATACAGGCCATTTCTGAGCAGGGTGCACTGAATTTGTGCTTGGGTGCTCCAAGGGGTTCTAATTCCTAGAGATCACAGAATGGTTTGTATGGGAAGAGACCTTAAAGGCCATCTTGTTCCACCCCCCACCATGGGCAGGGACATCTTCCACCTGATGCTCTGATAAGCCCTCAGCCATCCCTATTCCATCATTCCTGTAAGAAGCGCCATCCCTGGCTTGTGGAGGCTGTTGATGGAGGCCCCAGAGCCCCCTGTCTCCACTGAGTTCCTGCAGGGCCACATTCCCACTTTGGGTAGCTGCAGGCAGTGTCACAGCCTGGGAGCTTTGGAGTATCCCAATATCCACCTCCCTCTCTGGTGCCTTGCAGCGTCTCTCCAATGGCTCCGTCCACCCGGACGACGAGGCCGGGCGGGTGGTGGAGCTGCAGGAGCTCCTGGAGAAGCAGAATTTTGAAGTGGTCCAGGCCAAGGAACGAATCTCTGCCTTGGCTGCCAGCGTGGCCGAGCTGGAGGAGGATCTGGGCACTGCCAGGAAGGATTTGATCAAATCTGAGGAGATGAGCAGCAAGTACCAGAGAGACCTCCGAGAGGTGAGTCCCTGTCCCCCTGCACTGCCCAGCCTTGGGCAGAGACGTCACAGCTGCTTCCACTGGGCTGGGAGGGGATTGGAACTCCTGTTGTGTGCAGTATGTTCTTCAAAAGAGGCCACTGCCTTTGGGAAATTGTCCCCAAGTCCATCAGCAGGACTTCCCTGAGGTTACAGACAGGCTCTCAGGTGTGCAGCACACCTGGGGCAGTTACCTGTGTCCTCTCTAGAAGGTTTTCCTGTGATTGTTTGAGTCTCCCTTTATTACTGTCCCATTCTGCTGTCCCTCATCCCCGTGTCAAGAGGGGTTTTCACACCCCTTAGGCTCCGGGTGTCCCAGGCTTGAGGGAGCTGGATGGCCCTGCTATTCCCAAAATGCTGTCACAGTGCAGGATGTGACAGCCCCATCGCTTCCCCAGGCTCTGGCACAGAAGGAGGACATGGAGGAGAGGATCACCACGCTGGAGAAACGGTACCTGGCAGCCCAACGAGAGGCCACCTCCATCCATGACCTCAATGACAAACTGGAGAATGAGCTGGCCAACAAGGAGTCCCTGCACCGCCAGGTACTGACACTGGGCCCTGAGTGTCCCCTTGCCCCGGGGACCTGGGGCAGGAGGGGGTGCTGGGTGTGGGACATGCCGGGGTGGCAGACAGCCTGCTGTCCCGCAGTGCGAGGAGAAGGCGCGGCACCTGCAGGAGCTGCTGGAGCTGGCCGAGCAGAAGCTGCAGCAGACAATGAGGAAGGCAGAGACGCTGCCCGAGGTGGAAGCGGAGCTGGCCCAGCGCATTGCTGCGCTCACCAAGGCAAGGGGCAGGGCTGGGGCCGGGGCTGCAGGAGCTGGACTGGAGCTGGAGGGGACTGGAGGAAAGGGATTAGAGAGGGAGGGCAGGGATCGGAGAGGGAGGGCAGGGATCGGAGAGGGAGGGCAGGGATCAGAGAGGGAGGGCAGGGGTCAGAGAGGGAGGGCAGGGGTCGGAGAGGGAGGGCAGGGATCGGAGAGGGAGGGCAGGGGTCGGAGAGGGAGGGCAGGGGTCGGAGAGGGAGGGCAGGGATCAGAGAGGGAGGGCAGGGGTCGGAGAGGGGGGGCAGGGATCGGAGTGGGAGGGCAGGGATCAGAGAGGGAGGGCAGGGGTCGGAGAGGGAGGGCAGGGATCGGAGAGGGAGGGCAGGGATCGGAGAGGGGGGGCAGGGATCGGAGAGGGAGGGCAGGGGTCGGAGAGGGAGGGCAGTGCTGGGACGAGGGGAGGAGCTGAGTCTGGCCACCCCCTGCAGTGATGGAGCCCCTGGCAGCCCAAGGCATCCCACTCTCCTTCCCAGCTCTGGCCTCTCTGTCCCATGCCATCCCCACTGCTGCAGGGGCAAGGCACTGCCTTTAAAGGACACCTCAATGTGTCCTGCACATGAGGGGTTTGCTTCCTTCTCTCGGCCCCTTTCTCCATGGCAGGGATGGCCCTGTAGGTGTGGATGCCCTTTGGGTTGGGTGAAACCATTCTAAGATGAAAGAGGAAGCACCAGGCTGGATTTTGGAGGTTGCAGGCCTGGAGGAAGGAATGGATGCAGCCATCCCTGCCCTTCCTGGGTTCTGGAATGGTGTTTAGGCCCTCACAGAGCACCTCCAGCTCCTGTCACCATGCCAGCAGGGCTGGTTTGGGCTCACAGGAGCCCTGGAAGGGTTGCAGGCAGTGGGAGAAAGCCTTGCATCCCAGAAAGGACTCAGATGCAGAGATGGACACCAGGATGCAGCAGGGCCCCCATGGCTTTGGGGAGCATCACCCGAGAAGGCTGCTCTGCTTTTCCCAGGCAGAAGAGAGGCACGGGAGCATCGAGGAGCATCTCCGGCAGCTGGAGACTCAGCTGGAGGAGAAGAACCAGGAGCTGGCCAGGGTAAGTCCTGATCCTTGCCTTGGTGCCTGGGTACTTGGGCACACCTTGGATTTTAGTTTGGGAGCAGCTTGGGAGAACAGCCTGGTTAATCCTTTCCCATCTGGGATCAATTAAACAGGAGCTCATGGCACTCTCTGCTGTGATTTCCCATCTCCCAGGCATCCAAGACTTGCTGTTAATATTCCACACCCACTCCTCTCTCTCATTCCCTGGGGCAAGCTGGAACCCCAAAGGGTGGGAGGGGAGGCTTCTGCAGCTCTTCCCCCGAGCCTGGATCAGCAGAATGAAAAGGGCAGGGAAGCTGAGCTGCTGTGCCCTGGGCTGCACAGTCCATTCTTCACCTTCTGTGCTTTTCAGCTGGGGCTGGGCTATCCATGCAGGAGGCTGTGATGCCCATTTCTCAGGTCACCCAGGTGACATTACAGATGTGGCCCTGGGGAAGCCCCCATATGTTCTGCCTTAAGACAGATATTTGAAAATCCAGAGTTTCCGTATCCAGAGGGATCTGGAAGGTGCCCTCAGTGTGGGTATTCCTGGCATACACACAGGAGAAGCTGTCTTGAGGGGCAGGCAGGCATGGTCTTCTTAAATCCTTTTCTCTCCTGTTCATCCCTGGCTGGGAGGTGGCAGAGAGCAGCAGAGCCAGCACAGAAGGTCCAACCAGTGCTGTAAGAGGTGGATTTGTCCCCAGACACTGGGCCTGGTGGGCCAGCTCTGACACCACAGCAGGCACAGGAAGGCAGGAGGGCACTGAGCCCCTCTGGATGTGACACAGGTGTCACTGTGTCTGTCCCAGGCGCGGCAGAGGGAGAAGATGAACGAGGAGCACAACAAGCGGCTCTCGGACACCGTGGATCGGCTGCTGAGCGAGTCCAATGAGCGGCTGCAGCTGCACCTCAAGGAGAGGATGGCAGCCTTGGAGGAGAAGGTACTGCCTGGGGCAGGGCTCCTCTGGGGATTGAGGGATCTGCAGCCGCTCTGTGCCTCATCCAGCCATGGCCCAGGGCTGGAAGTGCCTGTGCAGGGCTGGAGAAACGGTAACATGCGAGACATGGCTGTGCTGGGGCTGGTGGAGCACAGGGAACTGCTCTGGTCGCCTCACCCAGGAACACCACCTCCCACCTCCCACAGCAGCAGGATTTGTCCTGCTCCTTTCCCTCACCTCCCTGTCTCTGCTGGTGCAGCCCCTCTGCCAGGTGTCAGAGCAAATCCTAACTGCATTTTGCAGGAGAAATTGCAGTGTTCATCCTGTCCCAGTGCCCATTCCTCCACGTGCTGCCTTAAAACTTTCCTGCCCCAGCTGCAGAATGATTTCCCTTCACCAAGCCAGGGCAGTGTCCATGAACATGTCCCACCTGACTCCTTGGAGGAACTGGCTGGAGCTGTGGCTGCCTCAGTGTGAATGGAATTAACTGGGAGCAGCTGGCTCCAAGCAAGGATCCACCCAGAGTGCCAGTGGAAGGTCAGGCCTTGGTGATTCAGCTCTCTCAGGGTTCCTCAGCAAGTTGGAGCACACAGGTGCATCCCCCAGCTGATGCTCCCAGGGCTGGCTCTGTCCCCCCTCCCTCATTGCTCTGCTCCTCCTGTCTTCAACCAAATGTGGCTATGCCGGCATGTCCAGTTGTTCAGCAGATTTGTCTGGATAAAGAGCAGGACTCAGCCTGCAGGGATGAGTCCAAATCCCACCCCAGCAAGCAGCAGGGACTGGAGTGGTGACACGTTTTTAAGGGCATTGCCTGCTCCCCAGTCTGGTGCCAGCACTTGCCCACCCTGAGAGTTCATCCAGGTCTTTCATGCACAAAAATGACCCTGTTTGGCTGCCAGCACTTATCAAAAATGAGCACTGGTTCAGGCAGTTACAAACTCTTCCAGGGAGGTTTAGACAGATACTAGGGAAAAAAAAAAAAAAAAAAGAACATAATTATAGCATTAGAATAGACTGCCCAGGACAGTGGTGGAGTCACCATCCCTGGAAGTGTTCCAGAAACATGGATGTGAGACTTGGGGTCATGGTTTAGCTATGAACACAGCAGTGCTGAGGGGAATGGTTGGGAATGGTTGGGCTCAATCTTAGAGGGCTTTTCCAATCGTTACAATCCCATGATTCTGTGATTCTATAAGCACATCTCCTTTCCCCCCTGCCTACTCCCTAGCTTAGATGTAAGGGACATTTTCCCCTTTGATCTAGCTGCTCGAGGAGTTGTTCTTTTCTCAGACATATTTCCTAACCTTCAAGCCCTGTCCACAAAGTCCCTCATCACCCTCCATGGCCATACTCATCCCCAGAGTGGGGCAGGAGTTGAGTTGTGACCACCCTGCTTGAGAGGCAGGAGCTTTGCAGAGGAGACCTGTGCACAGGCAGGTGAGGAATAGCCCAGGGAGCCTTTTCCAGGTGTTCACTACACAGGAATTCCACACTGGCCATTCCTGGGAGGCCACGTTTCCTAAATGGTCTCTCTTTTTCTTTCCTGTTTTTGTTCCCTTTTATTTTATTTTTGGTTTTTCTTAAAGAATACATTATTACAAGAGCTGGAAAATACCCAAAAGCAGATAGAGGAACACCAGCATGACAAGGTAAATGTGGCTGCAGGGACCTGACCCACTGATGGCATTGCCTCACTCCCAACTCCCAGCTAGGGGCACTTGCTTCTCCTAAAATGCCCCAGTTTGTGGGGAGCAGAGCACCCAGCAGCAGGAGGCCACACACCCACCCACGCAGTGGCTGGATGGAAGCTGCCACCCTCCTTCCTGAGAGCCCCGGGTCAGTTCTCTACCATCCATGTTCTTGTCACACTCATCCATCCCTGGATGCAGTGCTGAGACCAGGCTGCCTTCACCCATGCCTGGAGGAGGGCTCAGGCAGCCACATCCCCTGGCCCCTGAGGCTTTCTCACCCTGGGGGTGATCTGCCCCTGCCTAGCTTGCAGAGGCCCCGTAGGTCTTCACACCCTGCTGTCTGCTGAGGCATCTCAGTAGCATCTGCATGAACCCCTAGTGGCCTTGCTAGAAAGCTGGAGGGACATGGCTTTTTGGGAGCAATGGCAGCTTTTGGGATGTGCTGCATGTCTCATGCATGGTTTGGGGGATCAGGAGGGCTTCTTTTCCCCTTGCCTGCAGGGAGCATGTGTGCTTATTCCTTGTACTTCCCAGCCGTGGCTGCTGAGGTCTGGGCAGGGCAGAGCTCGGGGACTCACATGGCACTGCTGCCACTTTGCCCACCCTGGCTCAGCCTGTTTGTCCCCCAGACTGGATCCTGCTGTGTCTGGGAGATCCCTTCTCTCTTTCCTCCCTGTCCACCTGCAGCCTTCCCCTGGCATCCCACAGCACTGGGTGTGGGCACAGCTTCCCATGGGGATGGGACTGGGAGCAGGAGGGACAGGGCCAGCAGCAAGTTTTGGCTGGGGGGTCCCTCACTGCCAGTCCCTTGCCAAGGGAACACACACGTGCAGTCTGGAGAACAACCAGAGCGTCCAAGTGGGACCTGTTTTCCTTCATCTCCCAAAGCAGCATTCCTTGAGCACCTGTGCCTGTCTGTCCTGATCCTCCCTCCCCAACACCCTCATTCCCTCTGCCTGCATGAGCTGTTTCTCTGCTGATGTGTCCAAGATGCTTTAAACCTGGGGTAGGGATCTGTAAATGGAATGGAAGCATGGCAATAGCCAAGGGTGTGGATTGCCCCAAACCTGGCAGCTCTCCAGAGCAAACCCAAGCCCTGCCTGTCTCCTCCCCCCAAACAGCGGCGTTTGTCCGACGAGATCGACAAGCTGAGGCTGGAGGTGGATCAGCTCAAGACCAGGAGTGGGACGTTTGTGGAGAGTGTGCATACCAGGTAAGTGCCAGGGCAAACCCCTGCACCCCTGGCTTTGGGGGCAGTTTGCTTTGGGGGCCCCAAAGTGGTGCTGGCATTGGGTGGTTCTGGTGCCCCCAAGCTTCAGCGCTGGGCTGCAGAGTCCTCCCAGCAGGGTCAGCTCCAGCCGTGCTGTCCCACCATGGATCTGTCCTGGGGTGGGACATGGACTCTTGAGAATAGCCCAGCCCAACTGATTGGCCCCAAATCTGCTCTTGTTTTTCTTCACAAGTGGCTTAGGACTTATTTTGCTCTGAAAGCTGGATATTCACCAGAGGACTTTTCCCCTAAGGAGTACAGGGGATGGGCTGGTGCAGAAGGAGGAATTGCTTTGGAGCTGTTGCAGGCAAAGGAGAATGAAGCCCCTCTTTCTCCAAGGCAATGTTCCTCCCACACCCTTTCATTTAAAGTCAGCTGGGATGTGGGGATGTCCCAGCCCAGGGCACCAGGAGCAGAGGTGAGTCCATCAGGTCTCAGCCTCCAGCACTGACCAGAATACCCAGAGCTACTCCAGGAAAATGGAGGTGGTGAAGGAGGGTGACAGCACAACAACCCCACCTGGGACACCACACCCTGCCCTGAGCACTTCCAGCCTGGGTTCAAGGCAGCAAGGGGTCAGTGGGAGCAACCAATGAAGAAAATTTCCCTCTTAGCAAGGCTGGAAAAGATGGGGAGGAGCTAATGGACCTGTCAGCAGAAAGGAGAAGAAGGCCTGGAGACCCTGTGTCTGTCGTGGAGAGAAAAAATGGGGAGAGTGAGGAAGAGCCTGTGAGGATGAAGGAGAGCTGGGTGCTGGAGCAGAGTCTGGAGGATGTGTGGGACCTCTTTGCATGGGTCTGTAAGGGCCGGATAGACAATTTGATGATTTTTTATATTTCTCAGGTGAAAAATCACCAGAAATCTTGAGTTGCAGAAGGCTCCCCCAGCTGAAATGTCAGCTTTTGTCTAAGGTGTTTTTATCTGGTTTTAGCTGGGCAGCAGCTTGTCAGCAGCTCTGAAATCCCTGGAGCCTGGCTTGTGCCTTTGTCTGACACACCAGGCTGGCCCAGCCATGCTGCTCATGGTGCTGATTTTTTCTCCAGGCCTGTATCTGCCTGACCTCTAGGCCTGACCTGATTCTGTGTCTAGGCCTGCAAACCAGGCCCACCATGGTGGAAAACCACCATCTGCCTGGGGGTGCTGCTTTTGTCATCTTAAATTCACCTTAAATTAAACAAACCTCGAGTCTCCAGTGACACTGTATGTGGGGATTAATCACCCTGTGCCCAGGAATGTGCCTTGCTCAGCTCCATGGTTGGGTCTTCAGGGCCAAGAGGAACAACTGGGCAGAGTGGAGGCATGGAATGAGCACCATGAGTGGCTCAAAGTGCCCTTCTGTCAAGCTGCTGCCTTGCTCTGCCTGGTATGGGACTCACCAGGTCCCAAGCACCTGCCCTGGCAAGGAGGAGGAGGGTGAAGAAGTCCCAGCTGGTTTCTCCTGGGAGGTCCCAACAATGCTCATGTCCTCACACCTGGAAGATATTTCAGGTGGAATTTTATTCATTGAAATCACAGAATCATTAAGGTTGGAGGTGTCCTCCGAGGTCATCAAATCCAGCCTTCACCCAAATACCAGCATTTCCACTAAATCACATCACAAAGTGCCTTATCTACCATTTTTTTAACACTTCCAGGGGCGGGAGCTCCACCACTGCCCTGGGCAGCCTGTGCTGGGGCCTGACCACCCTTTCTGTTATGAAATTTTTCCCGATATCCAACCTGAACCTTCCCTTGAGGCCATTTCCCCTCATCCTGTCACTCACTGCCTGGGAGAAGAGACTGACCCTCATCAGGGTATTTCTCATGAAAATGTTGGAAAAAACATAAAAAGGACAAGAGCTCCCTGGCTGGCTCTTGCTGAGTACATGGGGATGGAGAAGACACAAGCTGTGTCAGGACATTCCAGCTGCTCTGGAGAGGGAGGGGCAGGAGGGGTCTGTTCAGCCCTGGCTCCACAGCAGCCCCCCAGTGCAGGGGCTTTGGGACAGAACTGGCTGGATGCCCTGATGGGTGCACAGAGAAGGGGAAAGGAGCAGCAGGGGAAGGCCCAGGGCTGAACTTCTGACAGTCTGGGAAAGCTGGGAGTCTCCAGAGGTCAGAGATCATCAGAGGCTGCAGATTCCTCAGAAGGGGCAGCTCCAATCTCTGATCTCTGGGAGTAGGGGCAGGACCCACGGAGCAGCTGGAGCTGTGCCAGGGGAGGGCCAGGCTGTGTATCAGGGAAGGTTCTGCCCCAGAGGGTGCTGGCACTGCCCAGGCTCCCCAGGGAATGGGCACAGCCCCGAGGCTGCCAGAGCTCCAGGAGTGTTTGGACAGCGCTGCCAGGGATGCCCAGGGTGGGAGTGTTGGGGTGTCTGTGCAGGGACAGGAGCTGGACTTGATTGTTGTGGGTCCCTTCCAGCTCAGGATATTCTGGGATTCTATGATTCTGTGAGGGATTCTGTGAGTGCATTTCCATGTCCCCTGTGGGGGAAGGGGGCACCTTTTTCCAGAGCCTGGTTTTGCATCCTTTCATCCCAAGCAGGCAAACATTGCTGGGATGGGCATCCTTCAGTGGTCTCTTCCTCCTCCTCCTACTCCTCCTCCTGCTCTGTCCCTGAAGAAGAAGCCTGGGCTGCAAGGGGAGCAGCCTGAGGGTGAGGGTGTCCTGCACAGAGCAATGTCCCCCACAGGGCTCTTTCTTCCCAGGTCCCACATGGGCAGTGCCACTGACCTGCGCTTCCCGCTGGGAGCTGTGGTGCACGCCCCGGCCGAGCCCTTCGGAGCAGCTGCGGGGCTGCCCCGGGCACAGAAGGGACGGTTCAGTGCCCGGAGAGAGGAGCCAGCCAAGGTAAAGCCTGTGCCCCCCAGAGTTAGGGTCTGCTCTGCCCTGCATCCTGGGATTAGGGTCACATCTGGACACTTGGGGCAGTTTCCTTCTCCTGGTGCATTGATGGGGGAACATTGGAAGGGTTTCTCGTTGGGGTCACATTAGGATAGAATTCCTGCATGGAGATCACCAGTCTGGCTTTTGGAGACGTGGGAATGCCGTGTAGGACTGTGGCCCTTGTTCCCCCAGGACTGGGAGCAGGCCCAGGCAGGTGGGGTCCTGGCCACGGGGCCTCACACCTTCGACAGCGACCCTGACATCTCCGACGTGGACGAGGATGACCGTGAGACGCTGTTCAGCTCCATGGATGTGCTCTCTCCTGGTGGGCACTCAGATGCCCAGACATTGGCCATGATGCTGCAGGAGCAGCTGGATGCCATCAATGAAGAGATCAGGTATGACCATGGCCAAAACCCACTGCTGCCTTGTGCTCCAGGGGGACAACTAATAGCCAGGAGGCACTGCTGGCCTAAAATTGGGGCCTTGATGTGTCTTCAGCCAGGGAAGTGGCGCCAGGACATCCAGCCACAGGGCTGGTCCTTCCTGACATGTCTCCCTGTCCCTCACCTGCGCCAGTGCTGGCTCAGAGGGTCATAATTTCAAACAATCCTATTTCATATCCTCCATGGATATTAAAAGGCATCAGGGTGTGTCTCAGCTCTGGTTTTTATGGCTCCTAATAGATCTTGTTGCCATTTTTGGAGACTGGGGGTTGAGGCACAGGATCAAGGTGCATTTTCCCAGGATAGAGGTCCTGTGTCCCTGGGAAGGTGGGGAGTCAGGAGTGCTAAGCCCTGCTGCTCCCCCAGGATGATCCAGGAGGAGAAGGAGTCCACGGAGCTCCGTGCAGAGGAGCTGGAGACGCGGGTCACAAGCGGCAGCATGGAGGGCCTGAACCTCACCCAGCTGTGCAAGAGGGCCTCCATCCCCACCTCGCTGACGGCCCTGTCCCTGGCCAGCTCATCCCCCCCGCTCAGCGGCCGCTCCACGCCCAAGCTCAGCTCCCGCAGCGCGGCGCAGGACCTGGACCGCATGGGGATCATGACGTTGGTGAGGAGCCGGGAGGGGCCGGGGCTGCCGCGGGTCCGGCTGTGAGGTGGGAGCGATGTCCGGTGTCCACACGGGCCTGTGGGGGTGTGGGATGATGGGGTGCCCGTGTTCGCTGTCTCCAGGCTGGCAGCCTGGCCCCGGGACTGCTCTGGGGGGGTGCTCCATTAACTGCCCCCCTTTCTGTGTCTCTCTCGCTTTCCCCCTTGCAATCAGCCCAGCGACTTGAGGAAGCACCGGAGGAAACTGCTAGTGAGTGGCTCCCATCCCGTTGGTTTTTGTCCAAGCCCTTTTTCCAGCCTGCTCCTGGCTTTGTCCACACCAGGTCAGGGTGCAGCAGGCGCGGGATGGAGCTGGGGACCCCAGGGATTCAGCAGGAGGATCATGGGGATCCCGAAAGGTGCTTGGACATGTTCCCACTGGCAGCCTGGGGGGTCTGGCAGGAAATGGGGAGGTTCAGAAAGCCACTGGGTCCTCAAACATTGTGTCCCCTCTGGCAACAGGGTGTCCTTGGGACATTCCCATCTGTGCTCCTCAGAGCCCTCTGATGAGGGTCAGCAGCTTCTGTCCCCACACCCTGACCTGGACCATGGGGCTGCATCCTCTCACCCCCCATTCCCAGGATCTCAGCCATACTGCCACATCCTCCCCATCCGCTTGGGCATCTGGAACCATTGCCAGAGCTCTCATTCAGGCCATTCCTGGAGCGTGGCAAAGCCCCAGGGCTCTGGTGGCTCTTTTGGCCATGCCTCCATGGAGCAAGAGAGAGGCAGGCAGCAGGGCAAGGATGGAGCTGGGGTCTGGCCTCCCACCCTCACGGCCTCTCTGCTTGTTCAGTCACCTGCAGCTCGGGATGAGAGCCGGGAGGACAAAACCACCATCAAGTGTGAGACATCCCCGCCCTCTTCACCCAGAACGCTGCGGCTGGAGAAGCTGGGTCACCCTGCTCTGAGTCAGGAGGATGGCAGGAGGTATGTGGAGACCCTTGGCATCTCTGTTGGTTTGAGGATACACCTGGGGCCCATGTGAGATGGGTGGGCTGGGGTTTGCCATGTGCCCTTCTCAAGAATAACCTAAAGGCTTTGCTCTTCCTTTCCCTGTTCCATCCCCAGCTCACTGGAGGACCAGGCTAGCAATCCCAGCAGCAGCCAGGACTCCTTGCACAAGGGTTCCAAGAGGAAGGGGATCAAATCCTCCATCGGGCGCCTGTTTGGGAAGAAAGAGAAGGGTCGTTTTAACCAGCTGAGCAGAGAAGGGCCCACGGGGCAGGGTCCGTGAGCAGCCCTGTCCCTGTCTGTGCCAGGACCTCCACACCCTCTGGCTCTGTCTGCCATTGGGGTGCTGTTGGGGTGACAGGGAGGGGCAGGGACACCCCTGCTGGTGTAGGGATGCTGGGGCCATGGCAGCTTCAGGGAAGTTGAGCTTGGTGTTTTCTTTCTGGCCTAAGCATGGTGTCACCTTAATGCTCTGTCAGATCTGGGGTGTGGACAGTGACCTCCTGTCCCTGTATCTCATCTTTAATGTCCCCAGATCTGCTTTCCTCCCCATGGATTTTGCACAGCCCTTTGGTAGGAGCTGCTTTTCCACTCTCAAATCCTTTACTGCTTCCGTGTTGAGCATTGTTGGACTCACTGATCTTTCTGGGTCCCTTCCAGAAGGGACTGTTCTGTCATTTTGGGATTCTGGGATTTGGAAATAGGAGGGATGGCAGGAGGGGGTCTGCTTGGGCTTCCCAGGGGTGCTGGAGGGCCATGGGGATTGCAAAGGGACACTGTCACCTCCTGTGCTGTCACTGTGTGTCCCCCTGGCATAGGGATGGTGGCAGTGCCCACACTGGCCCTGTGGGAGGTCACACTGACCTTGGGACATCACACTGACCTGAGGGTGTCTTGCTTGCCCAACAGTGCTGCTGACTGACATGGAGGGGGGCATCCAGGACCCCCTGGGACTGGGCAAGCTGGGGGCTCAGGCTGAGAAGGATCGGCGCCTACGGAAGAAGTGAGTGAACATCTTTCCCTACCCTAGCAAGAAACTGATCTGCTGGGAAGCCACAGCATAGGACTAGGAATTGCTGGGAAATCTCATCTTCACCCTCCCTTGGGCTTTATTACTTCCTTCACAGCTTTGTATTCCTGCTGCTCGGGGTGTGTTCCCTTCAAAGAACTCTCCCTTCCACACAAGTCCCCCATAAATCACTCTTCTGCTTCTGTTCCTGCCAGGCATGAACTCCTGGAGGAGGCTCGGAGGAAAGGATTGCCCTTTGCCCACTGGGACGGCCCCACTGTTGTGTCGTGGCTGGAGGTGCGTGCCCACAGATTGTTTCCATGCTGTCCCCACAGGTCCGTGTGTGCCACCATGTCCCACCATGCTCAGTCCATGTGCATGGCTGGGGCCTGCAAATCCTGGGAGAGCAGGGGAGATCCCTGCATCCCTCACAGGGCCTGTGGAATTGTGGTTTGAGTAGAGCTTTGGGTTTGAGCATAAGTCTGATGAGGAGTGGCTGAGGAAGCAGGGGGGGCTCAGCCTGGAGAAAAGGAGGCTCAGTGGGGACGTCGTGGCTCTGCACAACTCCTGACAGGAGGGGCAGCTGGGGGAGTCAAGCTCTCAGGGAACAGGGACAGGAGGAGAGGGAACAGCCTCAGGTTGGATGTTGGGAAAAAGGTCTTCACTGAAAGGATGGTCAGGCCCTGGCACAACTGCCCAGGGCAGTGGTGAGGTCACCATCCCTGGGAGTGTTCAAAAGATGCGTGGATGTGGCACCTGGAACATGGGTAAGTAGTGAATGTAGCAGTGCTGGGGGAATGGTTGGAACTGATCTTAGAGGGCTTTTCTAACCTTAATGATTCTATGAAAAGCTCTTTGGGTGCTCCCTCCCGGCGCTATGCCCATCAGGCACAGGGATGCTGGGCTGCCCACAGGCCACCTCTGCGAGGTACAGCCAAGCCAAGAATCCAGATGGACATCCAGCTTTGATATTGGGCTCTAGAGAGGGTGGCCTTGCCCCTGGCACGGGAGCCAGGGTGGCAGTGCCAGGCAGTCACTGCTGTCCCTGTCCCCAGCTCTGGGTGGGGATGCCAGCCTGGTACGTGGCCGCGTGCCGAGCCAACGTCAAGAGCGGGGCCATCATGTCGGCGCTGTCGGACACCGAGATCCAGCGCGAGATCGGCATCAGCAACGCCCTGCACCGCCTCAAGCTGCGCCTGGCCATCCAGGAGATGGTGTCCCTCACCAGCCCCTCAGCACCACCCACCTCCCGCACGGTGAGTGCTCCCTGCTCACCCGCACCTCCACGGGCCACACAGCTGCTCCCTGCCCTCCTTGCCCTCCCTGCCCTCCCTGCCCTCCCTGCCCTCCCTGCCCTCCTTGCCCTGCTTACCCTCCTTGCCCTCCTTGCCCTCCCTGCCCTCCCTGCCTTCCTTGCCCTCCTTGCCCTCCTTACCCTCCTTGCCCTCCCTGCCCTCCCTGCCCTCCCTGCCCTCCTTGCCCTCCTTACCCTCCCTGCCCTCCCTGCCCTCCCTGCCCTCCCTGCCCTCCTTGCCTGTTGCTGTTTGTTTGTGGTCCCTGGGGAGTCCCTGGGGGCCCCCTAAGCTGTGTGTTCCCTGGTAGCAGCAGGCAGGCAAGGAGACTCCACAGGACTTCTGAGGGTGCTGATCAGATGAGGGTTTATTGGGGTCCCAGCCCCGGGAGCAGCATGGGGGAGAAGGGGCGAATGGGGAGGGAGGGGGAGAGAGGGAGAGCCTAGGGGGAAAAGGGCCAAGAGAGAGTCTGGTCTCCCTTGCCCAGCTTGACAGGGAGATCCAAAGTGGGGGCAGAATAAGCCTTGTGCCAATGGGATTACAGACCCATGATACTTCAGGGGAGGATCACAGGCTTGGAATAAACCCTACATTTTCAAGGGGTGAGACAGAGCATCCCATTGAACTAAAATGTAACACCACACTTGCCCTCCTTTCCCTTGGGAGCACTGTGGCAAACATGGAGGGGTGATGTCCCCTCATGGACTGGTCAAACCACTGGACGCTCATCCCCCAGCACAAATGGGGGATTCCCAGCTGGAAGCATGAAGCTCTTTCCAGCTTCAAGGCTCCTGCCACTCACATGGGGTTCTCAGCAGGCCAATCCTGCAAAGAGTAGAACTCAAGGCCTGGCTGCCCTGGAGAGGATAAAACTCCATCCAAAGAGCAGAAATCCAAACATTCCTGATGTTCAGGGCCAACTTGGTTGCACAAGCCTCTTTCCCAATCATTTCAACACAAGACTTTTCCATCTGAAATTCCTGGGGCAGCTCAGAGCAACTGCATATCTCTGCTCTTGGTAAGATGGAGGGATTGTGTCTTTTGCTGGTCCCCAAAGGCCTTGAGGGGTTAAGGTGGCCAAGTAATGCCAAGACACATCTGTAGACTTGCAGCCGGCAGGAGGAAGGCTGCTGTGTCCCCCTCAGATGGTGTGTCTGGGGTTACAGTTCATGGGGACAGGCCTGCAGGCTCCCTGAGCATCACACTGAAATGGAAAGGGAGATGAATGAAGGTCCCTGGTCTGCTCTCCGTGTCTGCATGGGCAGCCCAGGGTCCCCTTGGGCATTGGGGTGTCACCAGCCTGAGCTGCAAGGATGGGGGGTGTCCCCAGGCCAGCTCCAGCACATGGTGGTCTGATCCCCCAGCAGCCTGAGCCAGGCTTGGTTCCAGCACAGTTGGTGCTGACAGAGGCTGGACATGAGCCCAGGTGTGCTCAGGTGGGCAGAAAGGCCAAGGGCACCTGGGCTGTCCCAGCACTGTGGTGGCAGCAGGCCCAGGGCAGTCCCCATCCCCTGTGCTGGCACTGCTGGGGTCACACCTGGAATCCTGGGGGACTTCTGGGCACTTGATGACAACAGAGACCTGGAGGGGCTGGAACATGTCCAGGGAAGGGAACAGAGCTGGGGAAGGGGCTGGAACACCAGGAGTGGCTGAGGGAGCTGGGAAGGGGCTCAGCCTGGAGAAAAGGAGGCTCAGGGGGGACCTTGTGGCTCTGCACAACTCCTGACAGGAGGGGACATCTGGGGGGGAGCTGGGCTCTGCTCCCAGGAATAGGGACAGGAGGAGGGGGAGCAGCCTCAAACTGTGCCAGGGGAGGTTCAGGTTGGATACTGAGGAAAGTTCTTCAGTGAAAGGGTGGTCAGGCCCTGGCACAACGCCCAGGGCAATGGTGGGGTCACTATCCCTGGAAGTGTTCAAAAAATGAGTGGATGTGGCACTTGAGGACGTGGTTTAGTGCTGGACACGGTGGTGGTGCTGACTTGGGGGTTGGACTTGATGATATTTCAGCCTTAATAATTCTGTGATTCCGTGACTCCATGGTGGTTGTGAACTGAGGCCATGTTTCTGTGGTGGTTTGCTCTGACCCCTCTGCTCTCCTCCCTGCAGTCCTCTGGAAATGTCTGGGTCACCCATGAAGAGATGGAGAACATGGCAACTTCCACCAAGACGGTGAGGCTGGGCAGCCCTCGGGGTGTTGGGGGAAGCCCCCGGGGTGTCAGGGTCTGAGCAGCTCCAGGTGTGTTAACCCAGAAGGAAGGGGATCCCTCACATGTCAGCTCTTGGACAGCACCCTGCAGCTCTTTAGAAACCCTCTTTCAACCTTTTATGTCCCAGCAATTTCTAAAACCCCATCATATTTTTTTTTCCCTTGTGGATATCACTGGGTTTCCAGAGAAGCCTGCTGTTTGGGAGTTAAAGACAAAACCTGATCTCAAGACACGTGAGATCCCTGAGCCATTCTGCACCTAAGCCATGGTCTAATCCCCCACTGACCTCAACCTACCCAAATATTGTCCCCACCATGTGTCCCTGCCACTGGCTGACAGCCTGGAGTCCCTTGCAGGGATGTGTCCATGCTCCCAAAAGCTCTGGCTCCTTTGGAGAGAGGGAGCCACACTCTCCTCCCTGCAATCTGATCACCCCCTGTGTGTGTCTCAGAGCAGGGCAGCATTTCAGATTTGTGTGGGAATTGTGTGTCCAAGGCCAGGTTGGCACACCCTGGGATAGTGGGAGGTGTCCCTGCCCATGGCAGGGGTGGAATAGGATGAGCCCTTCCAACCCAAACAAGTTTGGGGTTCTCTGAAATAGGCTTTTTCTTGAAGCTTTTGTTGAGCAGCAGGGATGTGCCACTGTCCCTTGTCAGGTTTTGTGAGCTCTTTTCTGGGGAAAACCAGCATTAGTTGGCAACGGAGGAAATAGCTACAAAAAAAAAATCAGCAAATTGGCTTGGGCAGCCTGTGGGCCATGACAGTTGTACTGAAGCGTAATTCTCTTTCATCCATCTCAACGGGGGGGACCCAAGAACTCTCTGTGTTTCCCAGGGAAGATGAGCAAGCCCCAGTGTCAGTGCCATCTCCAGCCCAAGCCTTGTCCTATCTTCTCTTCTTTTTCCTTCTCCTTCTCCTTCTCCTTCTCCTTCTCCTTCTCCTTCTCCTTCTCCTTCTCCTTCTCCTTCTCCTTCTCCTTCTCCTTCTCCTTCTCCTTCTCCTTCTCCTTCTCCTTCTCCTTCTCCTTCTCCTTCTCCTTCTCCTTCTCCTTCTCCTTCTCCTTCTCCTTCTCCTTCTCCTTCCAGTATTCTTGGTTAGAGAAGGGGTGGCAGCCAGGCCCAGCAGGGTCAGGGTGTCCCCAGCACCCTGGGGACAAAGCTGAGGTCCCCAAGCCATGAGTGAGCCCTGTCCCTGTGTCCCTCCGTGCTGTGGGGTGCCATGCTCAGTGTGCATGGCCTCCTGTCCCTGTGCAGGGCCACCAGGTACTGACTGCACTGTCCTTTCTGTTGTCATGCTGCGTGTGTCACACTTAGGACACAGAGGAAGGCAGCTGGGCACAGGTGAGGTCCCCGGGTCGCTCCTGTCCATGGGCGGTGCATGGGGTGGTCGGGGGGGAGCTGGACATCCCAGGGGATGTTTGGGTCATTGATGTTCACCAAGGCTTTGGAGGCTTTACCTACTCCCCCTGGCTGCTCCTCTGGGCCATCTCTCAGGTACAGGATGTCCTCCTGGGCCCTTCTGCTCAGGAGGGCTCAGGCAGTGGCTTTTCCTGGGCCCTCTGTGAGATCCAGAGGCTGTGTTAAGAGCTCCCACCTGTGTGATCACCCTGCATGCAGGCAGGATTCGAGCTGCACACTTGCTTATCACCTATTTTGTAGCCCCAAGTCCATACAGACGATTTTTGTGAACCAAAAAGGTGGGAGGAAAGAGTCCTGCTTGGATCCATCTCTTCTGGTTTTATCCCTCTCAAATGTTTTACTTTCCTTCTGGTGGATTTTAATTAATTTTTGGACCCAAAATCAGTGTGCAGTAGAAGTGAATGGGTGGGGTTTTTTTCCTAAAACTGACTTTTTTTTTTTTTTATTTTGAAATCATAACATAGAGATTCTTAAAGTAGAGATTCTTAAAAATGAGTTGGGAATGCACGGGAACCTGTTTCTTAGTTGTTTTGTCTTTCAATCAATGAGTGTGCTTTTTCCAGAGGCAGCTGCTCATAAAGTCCAGTTATCCCTTGCCATTGCTTTTGGCTATGCTTTGCCTCCTGGGGTCACATGAGTAGGTCCCAGACCATGGCCAACAGGACTGTTCCCTCCAGCTCCTTCAGTATCTCCCAGGGCTGACTCCTCTGGCCTGGCTTTAGCCTCAGGACAGTGACCCTCCTGGGCTGTCACTGATCTGGTGTTCTGCAGCTCCACCAAGCCCTGGGCTCTCCCCAGCTTCTTCATGTGCTTCTGTGCAGACCTTGGCCTATGGGGACATGAACCACGAGTGGATTGGGAACGAGTGGCTGCCCAGCCTGGGTCTGCCCCAGTACCGCAGCTACTTCATGGAATGCCTGGTGGACGCGCGCATGCTGGACCACCTCACCAAGAAGGACCTGAGGGTGCACCTGAAGATGGTGGACAGCTTCCACCGGTGAGTCCAAGCCCTCGGAGCTCCCCGGCGTGCACATGGAGCAGAGGAGAGGGGGATTTGAGGGATTCTCCCCTGTCTGGGGCAGCCCTAGGTGGCTCTTCCAGGCTGGACTCCCCTCCCTGAGCTGTGGCAGCTCTTAAGGGCAGAAGTTCTCCTTCACCTCATAGCAGAAGTTCTCCTTCACCTCACTCCCTGTTGCAAAATTGCAGAGGGCCAGGCCTTCCCCTGCCTGTGAAGCAAACCATGGGCAAAACTTCAGGTTCATTCCACCTGGTGCTCCACTGCCAGCAGCCCAGTGGGAAAGGCTTGTGCCATCCAAGCCATGGCTCCAACCTCAGGATCCAACCCTGCCATGGGGTTCCCACTGCCCACCCTGACCCATGGGCCTGCCAGGGTCACCTCCAGGGGTGAGCCCTTCAGCCTGGAGCAGCCCCCATGGGCTGGTTCCCCCTTCTCTCTCCAGCCACCATGTGTGAGCATTGTTTGGATCTTTACACCCTCAGGAATAGCTTGAACAGGCTCAAACTGGTGGAGTGGGGAATTGCCATGGAAGGGAGGGACATTCCCCATTGTCCAGCTTCAGGTTCTGTCTGTCCCAACCCATCCCTGGCCTGAAGCATCCTTTGGGCAGGTGGGAGCACACAGAGAGGGGGGTTCCTACCCAGGTCCCTCCAGACAGGTGTCCTGGAGGGCTGGGTGACCCCTTGTGTCCCTCGTGTCCCCTTGTGTTGTTGCAGCACCAGCCTCCAGTACGGCATCATGTGCCTCAAGAGGCTCAACTACGACCGCAAAGAGCTCGAGAGGAGGCGAGAGGAGACCCAGCATGAAATCAAAGGTCAGCACCCCTGTCCAGCTCCAGAACAGGACAGAAACCTCCCAGGAGATATCCAGGGCTGGTCTCTCTTCTATGTCTTATTTTTAACCTATTATTTCTGAGCCCCCAGTGCTGTTCTCCTGAGGCACCTTCCTGCTGCTCCAAGTACCTTTATCAGCTGGCCCCAGGCAGGCATGAGGAGGGAGGAGGGGAAAGCAAAGATGCAGCCTGAGCATCCCATGATATCTGCCCATTTCACTACTCAGGACATCCCCAGCTTGCTCAGCCTTCCCTTCCTCGTCACTGTTGTGAGATTCCCTGCGCATCTGGCTGCTGCTTGGATTACATCTCATTATTGATAATGCCTCTAATTACATCAGCAGCCATGGGTTCTTAGGATTAATTTTCACAGTTGTTTTCTGCCTGTTATTTCAGCTTTGAGCTTGGTAATTGAACTGAGCTGGTTTTGGCTCTTGAGCTCCCGGTTTTGCGCTGGCTTGGGAAGGAGAGTCCCAGGATGATCCTGGAGCAAAGGGAAAGGGCCTCAGGACATCCTCAGAGCCACGAGTGTGGTGTGAGGTGGCCCTGAGCCATGCCCTTGCTGTCCTGCAGATGTGTTGGTGTGGACCAATGACCAGGTCATTCACTGGATCCAGTCCATCGGGCTGCGCGAGTACGGGAACAACCTGGTGGAGAGTGGTGTGCACGGGGCCCTGCTGGCCCTCGATGAAAACTTTGACCACAACAGCCTGGCCCTTGTGCTGCAGATCCCCACTCAGAACACACAGGTAGGAGCAGCATCCTTGGGGGATTTTGGAGGAGAGTGGCCAGTGTGGGACATGGCTGTGGTGTGACCACATCTGTGTCACCAACTCAGCTCTGCCTTTCAAAGCAGAGCTCTCCTATGGCATGGGGGCTCTTTCTGTCATACTCAGGCTTTTCTAGAATGGAAGTCTGGGCTGGAAGCACATTCCCCATTGAGGGGGGATCATCATTTTTTGGTTAATTGCAGGCTCGACAAGTGCTGGAGAGGGAGTTCAACAACCTGCTCGCCTTGGGCACAGACCGAAGGCTGGATGATGTGAGTGCCAAACCTCTCCATGTTCTGTGTGACTGGGGAAGGACTTGGGGGTGTTGGTGAATGAGAAGCTCATTGTGCCCCAGCCCCGTGCTCTGGCAGCCCAGAACCCCCCTTGTGCTGGGCTGATCCCCATCATGGGCAGGGGCCCCGCTGATGTGAGACCCCACCTGCACAGCTGCCTCTAGCCCCAGTCTCCAATATCAGAATGACTTGGAGCTGCTGGGGTGAGTCCAGAGGAAGAACTCTGAGGGCTGGAGCTCCTCTGCCATGAGTTCAGCATCCCTTGGAGTCTTTACTGGGACTTTTGTGTGGATGTCTCCAAGGCAGCTTTGCAGGCAGGCTACAAAGACGATCTGTCCCTTCTCTACAGGCTGCTGTAGAGAGATAGATGAGCTGGAAAGGAT